>NC_057768.1:17801904-17908897 GCF_010389155.1 Erigeron canadensis | reverse complement strand
CTACAGAAGAAGCTTCAACACAGTCGACGCTTAATTCTGGTATATTGAAGATCAATACTCCCTTGCCTCTTCACCGGACAACCGAACTTGCTCTGTTCACAGGTCTTCCATATCTTCAAGATCTCTCTGCATTCAGAATCATGCTGAGCTGCAACATCAGATCACTCAGCAGCAGGAATTGATTAGCGGAATCTGAAATTGCTGAACAGCGTGACAAGCTTTGCTTCTGCGTTTCTATGAAACAAACACCCGCTTGATCAAACGACTGATGCGAATGATCGCTTTCAAAAGCAGCCGCAATATCATGAATCATCTTAGTTCGACGTTCAGCAGCAGCAGAATCATCTGTGTCTGTCGCAGTTGTAGCAGCAGAACCGTCGAACTAGCAACATCATCATCATCATTCCCACATCCGAACCAGCAGACTCATCCCCAGAACTCTCAACACCATCATCAGAACTCGCAGAAGACCAGAATCAAATCGTCATCAGCAGCACCCCAAACATATCATTCTCAAGACGAGATTGATAGTTTGGATTAATCAGGTGACCAAAAAGGGTGGATCATGGAGACCAGCCACATTACTCGTATTTGCCTCAGATCAGCAAAAAGACGCGAAGGCCAAGCATGAAGAACGTAGCGAGGACCTTGGTCATATTCTAAGTCTGGACAAAAATGTCTAACTATAGCCTCACCAATCGAGGATCAGAAGAAATCGCTTTCTCCCCCTACATTATCTGATCAACAAACTCTTGATAAAATATCGGGAGAAAGGATAAGGCGATTATATACCAAAGCAACCATCTGCGACGCAATCTGTGCAGATAGTTGATCAAAGCCAGCCTTGCGATTGCTCAAACAGACGAGCATGCATACGCCAGATACCTCCATCTTCCCTGAAAACCACTCTTGTCAAAGGAGTTTGACCTGGCCAACAATCCCATTCTCTAAAGCAGCGAAGAAGGAGTTCGAACTCGTAAGTCTTTCAACATCTTCCTCTTCTTCTACTTCTGGTTCTGCTCCTAGATGCAAAATAGTGCGGAGCGACTCAGCATTGAAACTGTTGTGCCTTCAACATTCTCTCGTACAAAACTTTGGCCATCAACCATGACTTCATGAGCAGTGGACCAGAAAAATCATAATACCGCTTAATCATCTCGGCGAATCACAAAAAGCAAAGATAATCGCGAGCGAGCATGTAGTTGAACATTTCATGAAATGTTCGCAATTATGCTGATCTGGATCTAGGTTCAGTGCAAGATGTGCTTTTTCACAAATTGACGAGGAGCAGAGCCATTTCTGCAAAACCAATCACAATATCGAACAAATATAAAATCATGATAATGATTGCAAATTGAAAAACCCTAATTTGAAAAAAACCTACTCTGAAAAACCCTAATTCTTAATTTCGCAAAATAAGTCTGAACGAAGATACCAATAAATTCGTTAAGTAGACAGAACGAAGATAGAGCTAAATTCGTAAGCAATAACTAAACGAAAATAGTCTTAAGTTCGTAGAATTAACCTAAATTACACCTAACCTAACGTTTTAAGTTCGTTAAGACTAACTGTACATGCAAGTTCGTAAGTTATAAACTGATCTTCTAAGTTCGTAACCTATAAACGAAGTCTAAGTTCGTTTGAATAACCAAGGGTGTTAAGCTAAATTCGTTCCTCATCACACTTGGGTCTAAGTTCGTAAGCATAAAAGTAACTTCGTTTCTACCCAGGTAAATTCGTTCAATTCAAAATCTAAGTCCATGTGCACACATCTAATTCGTTTTGAACTAAAGTCTAAATTCGTTCACACAAGTCTAAATTCGTTTGATCAAACCAGGTGAATGATTACAAGAATTTTATAAACATAATCAACACAAATCAATCGAAGATACATGGAAACCTAAATCATATTCGTGAATGAAAGAACTTAAAAACTTACTTAGATCTCAGTTTGGACAATGAATCAAGAAAACGAATTAAAGTGAGAGAAAAGAAAAAAGTTTGTGTTTTAGGGTTTTGCTCGAAAATGAAGTATTTTTCGTTTGATAAGAAATAACAAAAAAACCCTTTATATATGGAACTAACAATGGGCCAACTATGGGTCGGCATAACTTCACAAACGAAGTTAGCCAACGAAGATAAACTTCGTTTGAACAAAGTGTGTCGAACGAAGATAGCAGTTATCTTCGTAAGAACAAATCTGAAAATATTCCGTAGTTCAGCAAAAATTTCAGAGTTTCATCCAAGCAATCTTCCAAACACAACCCTTTATCACAATCTGTACATAGCAAAAACTCGTTAGATAGCAACTGTTCATGCCGTGTACTAAAAAAAACGTGCTTAGCACCCAAATTCATAATCATAATGTAAGTAGATAACCGAACATTATAATCTTAATGAAAACCCATGGTTTAAACGCTATCCTGAAAAAATCATTTAAATATGAACCTCATTACCAATATGATTATGACACCGAGAACTTCCTTGGATCATAGATATGCATGACAGCAAACCATCTTGAAACACTTAAGTCCCATACTAGATGCCGTCTACAAACTTACAACAATGAACTATCCAACAAAATTCACTGAAGAACTTAGTAAATTTCCAAAAGTATGTCATAAATCACAGCATAAATTCAAAGGAAACTAATATCAAATTGATTATTTTCATTAAATACATGAATCATAATAATAACTATTCCAAAAACCAGTTCATGTATTCATCCTTCACATGCTCTAATCTGCATCACAAATATTATCACTACACACCAAGGATCTTATCGTAATGATATCATCCATGTAAATAACAATGCAGTAACAGAAGTCAGCATTCCAACGTTATCTTCTTAACCTGAACACTGCACACTTACCACAGAACTCATCAACGCATTGAGAACAAACAGTATAATGCAGAAAATTCAAGTTACAATCATACTCAATCAGGTTAACAAATATGAAATAACTAAAAATCTAACAAAAGATCAAGGGAGGTCATTTCTTGTCAAACCCTAAAATGTCACCAAGTTATTATCAAATTCTTAACTTGTGATAATCAAATTGTGAATTTCAAAAACTTTGACATTTCACATAACACTTGAAAGATCATTTTCTAAACTTAAACAAATAATGTCCAATTAGAAAATCTTCTTTGTGAACAGTCTACACAACCTCATTAAAATTCACATGAAGGATTCAGCAAAAATATACTCAGAATTTGAATAGGATCTCTCGTGCAATAAAACTTATAAAATACTATTTTGACTCAATTAAAAAGAAAAAATAACACAGAATAAAAATTGCAGAATAATAAACTAATCTAAATTCTAATTAACTAGACTTTATACATTATTCACATTAAGCATGATTACTGCTGATTAGATCAGTTTAGCATGTTACATAAGCCTGCGGGTGAGAAATAATTCTCTTATTATAAGTTCTGAACCGTGACCCAACAGCGATTACCGTATGTTTGTCCTCTTAAACACTCGTACATCCAGTTTCCATTGAGTTATGACACTTTCGACATACCCTGGCCAAGGACAGTCACCATGTACCCGAGTAGCCTAATATGCCATTTGAATAGTTTGCGAACTTATGTAACCCACATTCAGATATACTTTCGTAATCGATACAAGCACTAAGATAAAAATATTCATATATTCAAGAACATCCTTAACCAATCATGAGACACTTTGTGGATAACTGAATTGAATTACTTTGTGATTTCACATATATGCTTCTGCATTTCATGATTTTAAGGAACCCGTGATTTTCTATGAGATCCATGTAGCGAACTTTCTGACAACCTATCCCAAGTTGGAAGCTTTAGGTAGGCTAGGTATACAAAGATACCCCGAGGACATACTTGTCCGAATCTCAAAGACCACATTAGCCCCTTAATTGCATATAATTGATTTGCATAACAATATCACATTTACTTTTATGTTCATGATTGGTAGAGGTTCGTGCCTATTCATTGAACAAATCTTATAGTAATGCTAGATCTTTCACAAAATTTAAGGACTAGATCAATTCATTACTGAAAAGCAAGCAATCTCAGCCATATATCTGAATATGTTTCCCACAAGAACATTATATAATTTAAGTTCAGATTGAAGGAAACCTTGGTACTTTGTGTCTACCGATATATCCCAAATTGTAATCACTGAACTAAGCAGTTATATTACGATTAAGCAGGCTTAAAAGCTAAAGTATCGTCACTTCTACTCATTTAGCGCAGTAACCTTACTTTATTCATATTTTTTGGATTTTTTGATTTTTCAATGTTTTGAATTTTTCTTGACACTAGATATATACAAACTTATACTAAGACAACTCTTTTTGTATTTTTATGACACTATCTATGTACAACTTATACTACAAAGACACGAAAATACATTTAAGTTCTTTGAGAGAAACTACTCGGCATTCTTCATACCATTGAGTTGAAATAACAACTCAAGACGAGGTCCATCAAAAGCTTTAGTGATAAATCAGCAAGATTATCATCAGTAATAACCTTTTCTAAATGAATAAGCTTTTTCTCAAAACAGTCACGTATGAAATGATACTTTATATCTATGTGCTTGGTGACTTTAAAGTTTTTCGGATTCTTGGTAATATCTATGGCAGACTTATTATCAATACAAATAGGAGTATTAGAGATATTCATACCATAATCGCGCAGTTGTTGCTGTATCCAAAGCACCTGAGAACAGCAATATCCAGCAGCAATGTACTCTGCTTCACAGGATGACTGTGCAACAGATGTCTGCTTTTTGCACTGCCACGATACAATTCTCCCCCCTAAAAGCTGACATCCACCTGACGTTGATTTCCTATCCGAGTTGTCACCACCATAATCCGAATCAGTATAAGCTACAAAGTCAAAAGAACCATACATGGGATACCAAAGACCTAGACGAGGCTTGGCTTTCACATAACGAAGGATTCTTTTTGCAGCTTTCAAGTGAGACTCTTTCGGATTAGCCTGATATCTAGCACACATAGAAACAACAAAGGTAATATCTGGACGTGAGGCTGTCAGATACATCAAGGATCCAATGATAGCTCGATATTGAGTGGCATCGACAGATGGATCATTAGGCTTATCAGGACACAACCATGATTAGTTTTAATGGGAGTAACAGCATCCTTAGCATCAGACATGCGAAACCGAGTAAGCAAATCTTTAACATACTTGGTCTGATGTATAAAGAAACCATCTTTCAGTTGATCCACCTGTAGTCCAAGGAAGAAGGTTAATTCCCCCATAGCACTCATCTCAAACTTAGCCTTCATGCTCTGTTCAAATTCCTTGCACATTTTGTCATCAGATGAACCAAAATGATGTCATCGACATAAACCTGTACAAGCAAGTAGTCCTTCCCTTTCCATTTAATAAACAACGTGCTGTCTATAGAACCTCTGGTAAAACCACTTTCCTTCAAATGTGTTGACAATTTTTCATACCACGATCGAGGAGCCTGATGTAAACCATATAAAGCCTTATCGAGACGATATACTTTATTAGGAAAGTCTGGATCCTCAAACCCGCAGGTTGTTCTACATACACTTCTTCTTTAATATCACCATACAAGAAGGCACTCTTTACATCAAGCTGATACACCTTAATACCTTATAACTAGCATATGCCAGAAATAATCGAATAGCTTCAAGTCTAGCTACAGGTGCAAATGTCTCATCGTAATCAAAACCTTCTTGTTGCTCAAATCCTCTAACCACCAATCGAGCCTTATTTCGAGTGACTACACCTCTGTCATCGCGTTTACAACGAAAAACCCAACGCGTTGTTAAGGAGATTCACCCGGAGGTAAGTCAACTAACTTCCATACCTCAAGCTTTCGAAACTGAGCCAATTCTTCTTGCATCGCCTCAACCCATGACGGTTCCTTAAGAGCCATTCCAACATTCTTAGGCTCAACCTGAGAGATAAAGCAGTAATACAAGTACCAAGTAATTGCCCCAGTATCCTTAACTTCAGCAAACATACACGACGGTTTCTTAGATTGATTCCTCGTGCGAACAGAGGCAGAAGCATCACCAATGATTTGCTTGACTGGATGATCCTTGTGGACTCTGGTTTGAGGAACCTTATCGACAGAAAGATCATCTCCCAAATTCGTCTGCACATGTTGCTCTGGAGTTTTGTAATCTGGAGTGTTAGGCTCCTCCTGATTTCACCTTCCGTGTCATCAGTATCATAGAAAGGAGAATCAGGTAGAGGTACATGCAAAGGATCAGTAGGAACTATAGGAGCAGGCTCTAAGGTTGAATCTGCTACTTTTGTCCCACTAGATTCTCCAGATTCAGAGTAGGCTCAACTATTGGTGAGGAACCAGAAGAAGAACCAGAAACCGGTCCACCATCCAGAGGATCATGAAGAGTAACGACATCCTCCACTGTTGGAACACCTGCAAAAGAAACAGGACCACGAAAAGAAGTGAAGACACCATCATAATCAAAATGATTAGCAGGACCAAGGTGTACAGCAGGTTTGTGACTGACAATTACGACATTTGTACCAAGATCTACTTTGCCAGTCTTCTGATTGTACACTCGCCTAATCGGTGTACTTGGAACATAGCCCAAAAAGAAACCCTCCTCAGATTTAGGTTCAAATTTCCCTTGAGGAAGAGTTTTAAGAAAAGTGCACGGAACACCGAAAGGCTCAACATTCTGTAAATTGGGCTTTTTGTTGTGCAATAGTTCATAACTAGTCTTCTTAAACCGTTTAACTGTCAAAACCCGATTCAGAATGTGACAAGCTGTATTCACTGCCTCTCCCCAGAAAGTAATAGGAAGCCTGAATCAGCAAGCATCGTCCTGGCTGTCTCAATTAACGTCCTGTTCTTCCGTTCAGCCACTCCATTCTATTGTGGCTCATATGGTGCACTGTACTGATGTTGAATTCCTTTGGTCAAGCAAAATACAGTAATAGTATTATTCTTGAACTCAGTACCATTGTCACTCCTGATTCTCTTAACTTTGACTCCATGGACATTTTCAACTTGCTTGACAAAATCCATAAATCGTTCGGCAGTCTCATCCTTGGTCTTCAGAAAAAATACCATGAGTACCTCGAGTAATCATCAGTGATCACTAAACAGTAAGACATCCCTCCAATGCTTCGTTTGTTCACAGGACCAAAGAGATCCATATGAAGTAATTCGAATGGTTGGAAATAGAGTTGAGTACTTTGGATTTATGCGGATTCTTATGTTGCTTCCCTTTCAAACACGGTACACACTTATCTTCCATCCCAAACTTCTTAACAGGCACACCATCAACTAACCCAAGACTGATAAGTTCATTCATCTTCCGAAAGTTGATATGTCCCATTCTACGATGCCATAGGAGAGATTCAGACTCATTTGCCTTGCTCAACAAACAAAGGGGCTCCTTTGGATTATCAACACCTAAAATTAAACCATAGATGTCTCTCTTCCTAGGAGCTTTGAGCATAATCCATTCTTCTGGAATAACAAAACCCGGCTTCAAGATGTATGCCTCCTTTCTGTGAAATGAACATTGTTGCCCTTATCACAGATCTGTGAGACACTCATTAGATTGTGAGTAAGTTGTTCCACATAGTTAACTCTTTCTAGAGTTAGTTGTCCATTGACGACATCTCCTTGACCGGTGATGTTGCCGCCCTTGGAACCAGCAAAACTAACATATGACCCATTTATACCAGTATAATTGGACAAGAGCTTCTTGTCCCCTGTCATGTGCCTGGAGCATCCACTGTCAAGGTACCACAAATGAATAGGTTTCCTAGGAACTCCCTGCACATAAAATGAGAAATATTAGTTATCATTGGGGACCCAAACCTTCATAGGTTTGGGTCGTCCCTTCTCATCCTTGAGAATCAGTTCAGTCCAATATCCATTGCTAGAAGCCGTGGGTGTGACTTGATTCTCAACTTGTCTTCTCACTGGAGAAGACGTCTGACCGCTCGTTGGAGAAGGTCTTGGGGAATGAAGGCCAAAAGAGGGTCTAACACTCGAGTGAAGTCGGTTATAAATTGAATTACGACTTGGAGATGTTTGTGACCGACTCGAACTCCCACTGAAGGTAGTGAATCTTTGTCCCATAGGAGAAGAACCTTTTGGTGGAGATTCACGTCGTTGAGGTATAGTAAACGGTTTTGTGGAAGATTGAACTTCTTTAGTCTTATAAACCTGTTTATCATTACCCAACCCCCTTTTCCTTCCGAGGTGGAAACCTTTGAAGGAGAACCCAATCTCCGAGGTCGATTAGGACATACACTGTAAACATGACCTTTTTCATGACAAGCAAAGCAAGAGAGGACCTTAGTTTTTTTTTTGTATCGACCTTATTATTGGTACTTACAGATTCACTATTGTCCACTGATTTACTTGTTTTACTAGGATCCTTATGGTCTCGTTTGGTCGGTGATATCCTAGACTTACTTGGGACTTCTTTCGAGCAGGCATTAAGATATGCTTCAAAGCCTTAGTTGCTTCGACATTAACAACTAATTCATCTTCAGATTGACTATCCCTAGACTGCTTAGGTAAAGGAGTTTGACGCAACTGACTTAATCGCTTCATATCCTTAATATCAACATCCCAGACTTTATCAATCCTCTTAGGGTCAATTGATGATAACGGAAATTCTAACTCAGTGTAGACCCTACTACTCTTACGAAGTGTAAAGTGAGTAATACTGTCTTTTTGACCATAAGAAGTGGACGAATCTAGGACGACACCTTTCAATTTCTCTTCCTTGGTAGGTTGAGAAGAAACTCCTTTAGATGCTGCTGTCTCCTCAGTCAAAGTAGGCTTAGGAGACGAGTCTTGAGATTTACCAACATCAACACTAGGTTGAAGTAGGACTTCCGGGATATTAGGTTCTACAGGAGTATAATTATTGTTGAAAGGAGGAGGCATGCTATTGTAAGAAACCTTAGCAGAGTCAGAAATCGTAGATGGAGAGTCCCCAAATTTTTGCATATGCATCAAAAGCTCATCATGTCTAGCTGAATCAACCTTAGCTTGTAAGTCTACTATTTCTATTCTAGCATCAGCCAGTTCTTTCTCAATAGTAGCACACTTTTTAGCTAATAATGCATAAGCTTCACCACCTACTCTTTCTACAGCCACAGCATGTTTAACTTTGTCTTTCATAGCATTAATGTCAGACTCTAAAGATTTAATCCTATCCTTTAAAAATTTTTCTCTATCAGTGACAGTTAAATCTTTTTTAATCAATTTATCTCTTTCTTCATGAGCAGCATTAACAACAGATTCTAAATGCTTAATTCGTTCATTCTTTTGTTCAATTTCATCAAACATTCGATTAACAATTTTGCAAACATGAACAATAGTACGAAGAGAATAAGATACCTGTTGATCTGCTTCTTTGCAGTCTGCCATGTACGCGACAAAGTCATCCACACTCATGCCTGCTGGAATTTCATACTCCTTCATCTGCTCTTCAATCGTCTTTTCAACCTTTTCAGTAGCAGAATCGTCTTTGTTCTCAGCAGCGTTCACCTCTCCAGAATCTTTCGTATCAGCAACCTCAACCTCTTCATCCGACTCAGAATCAGTGTCATATACCTGAGTAGAAGATTCCAAGTTCGAGCTTTGAGCATTTTCATACAGATGCTCATCACTGTGGTAAACTGAGGTGTCCAAGAAATCCTCAACAGAATCTGCTATTTGAGCCATATCATCAACTATTTCGGCCAAATAAGCATTATTAGTCTCATCCTGTGGAAGATTCCAGACATAAGAACCATCAGGTTGAGCAGCTACGATAGCCTTGTCATTGCTATTTCCAGTAGTATCTTCAGTCAACAAGAGAGCTCTACTTGCATTCTGATTAAAAGGACGATTACCACCTCTATCTTGACGGGTAGGGGTAATGTTGACATCTCTCTTTGGTCGTTGACATTCTTTGGCAAAATGTCCAAAGCCATCGCAATTATAGCACTTAACCTTTGACTTGTCAAAGCCCTGAGTACCCCCAATAAGCTGTCGACCTGTTCGTTGCATAAACCGTTGCACTCTCCTGGTGATCATCGCCAAATTCCATTTCAGATCCATTTCTTCAACATCATCTGGATCTATTTGGTCATAATCTTCATCAATGAGTGCTGGATCCGTGATCCTCCCAGCAACAAAAGCTTCATGTGCAGCACACATTGCGGCAAAAACATTCATCCTTCCCTCAGCAGATTTCATATCCATAGGCATAGACTTGTAACCAGCAGAAGTAGATGAAATGTTACCAAACGACATATTTCCTGGCTTGGCATTCTCATTTGTCTTTCGAGCCTTGAAACCAGCATCAGAAGCCATGAAACCTGCAGAATCATCTCCATCCATAACACAATTAGGACCCTCTTTCGTGCCAGAAGAACCAACCCCAGAAAAGAATGCATTAATATCAGCTGTAGGATTCTTCATAGTGGCATGATAAAGAGATGGATCTTGTGTGAAGTTGTCTTGGAGATCCTTTGCCTTATCCTTCATTTCTCTGTTTCTTAATGTGGATATAACACCATCTATACGAAGAGATGCATAATCAGCTCTTTCTTGCAATCCATGACGAAATTCTTTATAAGCTTTCGGCAGACCATCCAAGAATTTATCCACTATCTCAGTAGGAGTATACTTAAGATCAAAATAGGCTAACTCAGCAAGAAGATGTTGAAATCTCAAGATAAGATCCTCAACTAGTTCGTTCTTGGTAGCATTAAAGCAATCAAATTGTTTCTTAAGCATCTTAACTCGATTTTGCTTCAATAATGGATCACCTTCACAGTGAGCTTCAATAGCATCGAACAATTGCTTTGAAGTCTTGTACTCCTGTTTAGGAAACAAGTGCACTAATTCTTGAGGAATGCACATCCTAAGAGTAGAAAGAGCCTTAACTTCAACAGCATACAAGGATTTTTCTTCACCTTTTAACTCTCCTACCTTGTAATTAGTTGTAACACCGTTTACAGTAAGAGTTGGCCATTCATATCCTTCAGTGATCATAATCCACATGTTCAAATCTTCCCGTTGAATATAATCTTCAAATCGACCTCTCCACGCCCAGAAGTCAGCCAATGAAACTAACTTCGGTGGAGAATTAGTACGTCCAACGAGATGATCATGATAGACAAGAGAATTCAGGTATTGAGCAACAGCAGTGTTGGTTGACGAGGAAGCCATTTCGTAATTTCTGCACTGAACGAAGATAGATCTTAAATTCGTTTGAATGAGAGAAACGAAGATAGGATTAACTTCGTTTGCAGGAAGGAAACGAAGATAGAATTATCTTCGTTTGAAGGAAAGAAACGAAGATAAAGCTAAATCCGTAAGGTGAGAGTAACGAAGATAACTTGAAATTCGTTGGAAGGAACTTAACGAAAATAAAGCTAAAAACGTTGGAAGAACTCGAAACGAAGATGAGGTTAAGTTCGTTTGCTAAATTCGTTTGAGAAAACGAAGTTAGCGACAGTAAGGGTATCGGGAGGTTGATTTTCAGAGAAAAGAATCAAACAAAACGATCTCGAACCTTCGATAAGAAATCGATTGGCTTTGATACCACTTGTGAGACCCTCGATAGCTATAGATCGCTCTCGAGATCGTCTATGATTATGTCGTGAGTGCGGAATCCTCACGAGATAACTAGTTTGATTAGTAAACTGGTATATCGCTAATTATCAAGTAAATAATCAGCCGTATTATGCTATCTTCGTTTCTATAAGATATAGAACGAACTTAGGTGTCTGGTGTACTTGTATGTCGAACGTCGTCTTTATTTTAGAGTATTCATTCGTATATATATGTTTTGAGTCGAACTGGGCTTGCTGGGCTTTGTTCTTACGAACTTAGCTACCCAGCCCATGTAACGAAGTTAATCTTCGTTTGTACCAAATGAAGTTTATCTTCGTTTGCCTCTAACGAAGATATACCTTATCTTCGTTAGATACAAGACTTAGTTATATTCCTAAGTATTTCATCTTAAGGAATCCTAACACATATTATGTTTGTACTTGTATATTACACAACAAACATCATACATAACACACATATATATAACACCAAAACATGTAATCGATCATTACCAAAACATAAAGTCCATAATCTATCAATTACATATATAGATACGACATAAATTAACATAATGTCTCAATCTAAATGACATATCAAATCTAAGTTGCTGTTGTCACATCAACGTACATCAACAAAAATTATATTAGAAGCAATTTAGAAATATCAACACTTACATGATCTTTCTTTTATATTTAAATGATGAATTAACCTTAACAGGACAGTATATTTAATGATACTTATTCTTAAATACATGCTAGACTAACAATACGTATATTATGGGTAAAGATGTAACAGAAACGAAATGATCTTGGGCGAAGCTATACTTACAAGGTGAGGTTATAAAACGAGAGGTCGAAGGTTCTGGAGGATGATCAGTTGGGGTACGAGGCTGACGAGAGATTGAGACTCTTTGTTAGAATCGCGAGGTCGAAAGAGAAATCAATGAGACGAAACGAAATGCGAGTCTCTGGCTCCTTTGCTGGTCGTGAGATTCTTGATGACGAGTTTGTCGAATGGAGTTGAGAAAACGTCGTGATTGAAAGAATCGAAAGACGAAATAGGATGCGAGCCTCTAGTCCTTAAAATCCTACTGCCCAAACGAAGTATGAAGTAAACGAGCAAAGTTGTTGCTATGATGTTCTAGCCGAGAATGCTAGGTGATGTAGTAAAACTTTGAATTTTTTATTTTTGCATGACTTGCATTATTGCCGAGAGAAATTAGTGATGGGCTTCCAACTTGCTATGCCATCAAATATTAGTCATTGTTTACTTATTTATTTTTTTTGTAAGATGATGGTGTTGTGGGGGGTGTGGTTTCTGCCGAAGATCAAGAGAAGAAGTAGGAGAGTTTAAGAGAGTTCATTAGGATTATTTAGTGAGGTGTAAAAAAAAATGTGGTGTATCTTGTAGTATTTATAGTGCTTCATTAGGAGTAACTAGGAGGTAATTATTTAGTTAATTTTGAACTAGATTGGTTTGATTTTAACGAAGACATAAGGACCATTTCTTGATGGTTAAGTCAATGTAAATCAGGCTAATACATTTGTTTATTGGTTTAGACTCTTAACCTTGCTCATATATGGGAGACAAGTTGGGATTGATGTGGCCTTCTAGCCGAATTCAGAAGAAAAGAGGATAGCTTATCCTTTGTTTATTGACTAATTCTATTAGTTTATTATTTTTGTGTAAGGCTTTTGTCATAAAATTGTATTGATTCACCTTTGTGATCTTGTTGCTCGATTCAAGAGACTAAGATGTAACAGAAAGCATGTCAATTTATTATTGTTTTATAGTTTACCCTTAAGGTCTATTTGCTAGTTGTGACTTTTGTAAGATTGTATTATTAGATCCATCTTTTGTGTTGGTTTGAGAGGAGGTTCAAGACCATTTAACTTTCTTTCAAAAGGAAAACAATGGTCTTTGAGTTATCTTTCTATCTATACTACTGTAATTCACTAGATTTTTGAAGTATTTGATTGTAGTGTCAATATTCTTATGCCATGTGGCCGAATTTTATCTCAAGGGAAATCTTTAGATTTTGTTTATACAAAGTTGTATGTAGACAAAAATGTTGTTCCTGTATACACTAGTCTTAGGAATTACTTAAATTATAAGGGTTAAACACCACATGATGTCTAAATATTTTATATAGTGGCTTGGGCATAAATGACATATAAATTTGCTTGCCATCAAATAAAAACATTTTTCCTAAGGTAATATGGATTGATCAGATAATAGCTTAATATATCCTTAAAAACTTAATTATGCCTTAACTATATCATGCTTAAAAAAAAGAAAATTAGCTCTAAAAATCTTAATTTATTCACTAGGATATAAGCATAATTTTTTTTTCTTTCTTTTTTTTTGCAAATGTCACATAAACCGTAAGATAAGAAACGATAGGTTTTAGTACCTGTACTTTAACCATAAGATAAGATGCTTGTAGGATAGGTTGGGGTTGAGTGAGAGTGTGGGATTAAGGCTTATTATGTGCTTCATGTATTGTTATGTGATTATTTCAAGTAGCTTTAATTCTTCAAATTCTCGCTTATCCCGTTGTAAAATCTTCCTCTACTAAGATAGTCGGTTCTTGGAGGTAAAGTCGGTAATCCCTCCTTACAAAATTTCAAGAATTTATGTATGGAAATGTGTGAAGAACGGTGAAAAGTTATAGCCGATTAAATTTTATGATGATGGTGTAAATAAAGGTAAAAGAAGTTGAAAGAATGTTAGATGAGAAGTGATTGGAGGTCGATGTTGTCGAGCCACTGGCTTGGATGACACTTACCATGAAGTTTGATGATAATGTTGAGATTGTACACTTAAAAGGAATAGAGGTAGGTGATGCACGAACGGGTTACCTGGCACATGCGTGGAATGATATAGTTACAATTATGGTCGCGAATGTAATTGTAAATTGTAAATGTATCACGGCATGTGTGAGCTTGTGTGACTGTGTCTGTGTTGATCTGAATGAAGTAAAGATTGAAAAGACGGAGTCAATGGATGGAAGTATGTTTGAACATGCAAAGAGTGGACATGAATTTATAGTCTGATGAAGTTGAATCAAGAAAATAAGTTAATACTAAAGGTTACTGAACCCCATAATTATGAACACATCTACACTATGAACATGTTGAGGTTACATGCGAGTTGTGTAAAGTTTCCCATGAGTACATAAATATCATTTGGAATAAGTTTGAAACTAATTTGTTTTGATCTTTGCTGATGTGCGGTGCACCAAGCTCTAAGTGCGGCACATATTTTTGTCTGTTTCGTACTTATGACTTATTTAGCTTTAATTCCACTATGAGAAAATATATGATGAATGCGACATTTATTTAAAAGTGAAGATTCATCCACGGACTACATGAATGTATGACGAACTAACACGTGAACCTTCTTTGTAGTTCTATTGCCTATTGTCTTCGCCGGTGTGATATAAAGTTGAAAGTCGATATCAAATATTCTTACGAAATCCTACCTATGCTTGTTTTCCTACGATAGAGAGTTTTCCCTTCAGAAAAGTTAAGAGTTATAATAAAGGTGAAGATTCATCCACGGACTACATGAATGTATGACGAACTAACACGTGAACCTTGTTTGCAGTTCTATTGCCTATTGTCTTCGCCGGTGTGATATAAAGTTGAAAGTCGATATCAAATATTCATACGAAATCCTACCTATGCTTGTTTTCCTACGATAGAGAGTTTTCCCTTAAGAAAAGTTAAGAGTTATAATAACAAAGTCATTCTTTTTGAATAAAAGAAATGAAAGTTTTCAAGACATTTAATTCTGAATCAACCTTGTGTCTTACTTATGTGATCTACTCATGCAAGGTAAAGATTATATTCCTAAAGACGAAGTTATCAATAGTTTTGTAACATTTCGATGATGTTCCATGTTTCATTGCGATCGTAAGGTCGAATTCTCTACTATTTGTGCCTAGTGTTACTTCTAGGCAAAGGCATCTTCAGTTTGTTCTCGCTAAAAGAAAGGAGCTAACATTTTCAGTAGCGAGATGTATTTCTTTCCTCAAGATAGATTTATTGTCTTGCTACCCTTTGTTGAAGTCGATGAAGAAAGTTGCGTTTAAAACTATTCCATACTCATTATGAGCCTACTGAGTTTCTCGTAATACCTTCACGTTGTCAAGTGTTCTTACCGTTTTATGAATCGAAGAAATTGAGTCCGATGTTTTCTCTAAATTGTTTAGTCATTACGATTAGTGATGACATATTTACCTATTCTAAAGTAAGATGAAGAACATCATGTTTGCTAAGGAACGTCGTTTCACAATTCAATAAGAATAAGCTAAATCCCAATTTTGCCTAAAGTGAGTAAAAACGTTAAAGTAGTAGACAACGTGCAGAGTTGAAAGTCACAAGGTTCCCTTTTCAGGATAAATTTCCATGACTGCAAGGTTATGGCGCGTATTTGACTACGACAAGTTAGCCCAAGATAATGTTCTTGGAGACGAAAATGTAGTAGAATAGGAGCAAAGCCAGAAAAATTGAGATGAACAATCATGAAACCATACACCTAAAAGTAAGATTTCGGTACCTGAAGACGAACAATCAAAGAGATGTACTCAAGAAAATTCATGAACAATGGATTTATTGAATATTTAATGATTCTCTAACTGAAGTGGCGAGTCACGTTATCATGGACTAAGTAGCAAAGTTTTCAAGGATGCCAAAGTTAATGATATATTAAGAATATTAGTAGGCAGGTTGACTAAAAGTGATTATTTAATGGTGAACTGTTAAACCATTTCATTGGCTAAGATGGCAGATACGTAAGTAGAAGAGGTTGTTGCCAAGAATGGAAGTTGTTTGTTAGATGACTCGAATCGAGGAAACTAATATGTAAATGATTTTTGAAGGAATTTCAGCAATATATGAAGAAAATGGTGTACTCAAGTGATGTCTATCAACCCTAGATTGACGAGAAGGAAAAAGGAATGACTTAGAAACATAGGAAGATCATACGATTAGGCGATGGTGCATTGAGATCCTCCCTTACTATTGTTGAGTTCGCATGTAATGAGGATTGTGATGTAGGCATGGAGTGTCATTTCGTGAAACAACATGTTATTGGAAGGAAAGTTGTGAAGCCAAAGATCAAGAAGATCACAGTTCATAAGCTAGAATTGTGAAAGGAGTGTTTGACTAGTTCGAAATCTTCCAAAAGGTTTAGCGATGAGCAAAGAAAAGCTTATTATGAACATGGTGAGTAGCCATAAGTCTCTATGGAAGAATATGGTTTGCATTGAAAGTTATAATATGTCGATCATATGTTCAAATGATTACGAAAGGAAATGTGATAAGATGATACGTGTAAGTAGTGAATAAGCTTACTTTCCAAGTAAATGATATCCGTAGCATTTCACGAATATTACTTATGTTAGACAAGGGAATAATATGATTCCTTTGTTTGATTTGAGAAATGAATTAAATAAATGAAATGATAAAGTTAAGGAAACGGATAAGTTATTTATCATTGAGTTGAGAAAATGATTCTGAGGACAGAATCCTCTTAAGGGGGAGGTAATTGTAACATCCCAAACTTTTTATGTCGACCATTGACCATGTCGTCAGTCAACGTTTGTCTTCCGTTAATTGGTTTATACGTCTTAAGGATAAATACGTTTATGTGATAATGACTACGATCATTATATATGATTAATGTGCCTACGTGTTAATGATTGATTTCATTAAATATGTTTAAGTGATGAAAATAATGATGAATGATAATTAATTAAGTCACAAAGTGTTTCCGATAGGATTTGAGAGTCATTAAGCGTTCCTGTAAGTTAAACGAGCAATTAGGTGACAAAACGAGTTATTGTAAAATGCAAGGACCCAAATGACAAGTTTTGAAATGTGGGTCCAGCAGATTTAGGGTCATACGTGACCTCTCATTAGCCCTAATCTGATTTTAATATCAAAACAATCCTCCCTCAAGAACCCTAAAGTCTTTCCTCAAGATTTGTGCGATTCGGGAGCAAGTCGATGGTGATTTCTTATAGTTTTCGACCCATTAATCCTTCCTTCAGGTAAAGCAAGATTTATTGATCAATTGATGAGTCTTTTCATTAGGGTTATTCATTCGTTCCTGTCGAAGAAGGGTTGGGTACGATTTAATTGCAAAACATTTATCGATTTCATGTTATTCGGGTGATCTATCAAGTGATCTATGTTTGTAAAGGTTCAAGGAATCAATTGATGGATTAAAGTCATCAATTGTACCATAAAAGATGTTAATTTTATGTCTCTAGGTCGATTTAAGGAGTAAAAGTCATATAGGATTCGATTGGGAGCAAAAAAAGGTTGAAATCTGATCTGTACAGCGATACCGCCGATACACACAACGGTACCTTCGTGACCACTGTTTGGTTTTTGGGTCTGGACTGCGATATCGCCAATATGCACCAAGGTACCTTCGTGACCACTATATGATCTTTTGGTTGGTGTGTTCTAGAGCTCGATATCGACAAGACCACTAATGGTCTCAGCGATATCACATGTCAGAGTGTTCCACGGTGTGATTAAGTGTCTAGTTGACTTATGTTTCAATCATTCTTGTACCATAGGTTGTCAGGAATGCTTGCCGAAGTACTGTAGACTTATTGATTATTCTTGTGCACTCCATTGAGGTAAGATAACATTTTTTTTCACATGAGAGACAACAAAACATAGTTTTCATAAGTTAACTTCCCCAAATGAAAGATTGTATGTTTTTATGTATTCAGGAATGAATGGGAGGTTACTGTGGGATTGTCTATGATTACCGTTGATGATGAATGGTAAGCTTATGCATGCTATGATGAAATGATAATATGTTTATGTTATGAAATGATGTCATGATGGAATAAAGTAAATGATAATCTCAAATGTATATGATGTAAAGATAAGATGATATGATGATATAAACGTGTGATGCTATAATGCAATTATGGACATGGTAATGCAATGTCATGACAATATGATTATGAAATGATATGACAATGTGTTGCACATATGTTAAGATGAAGTGATGCTAATATGACATGATGATATGATGTTATTATGATATAACGTTATGATGCCAAGAATGATACGTTGACACGAATCTATTATGATATGATGATGCGATGTTTATATGTGATGACGATATGTTGATTGTAAGTCCCAACTCAATAGATGGTACTTTACTGGAGACACCTCTATGTCAATAGTGAAGTTTCTTTTCAATACGTTCACTGAATCTGGACGAGACCAGTTACAGTGAACAGTATACTAGGTTAATCTGGAAGGTTTACTTATTAAGGTGACAAGTGTAAATAAGTAAATATAATGCAATAAGTAAATAACTTGTAAAGTAAAGGTGAGACAATATGTATTTTTCACGTGTATTTTATTTATTGATTATAAACAAAATACAAGGTTGATGCGGAACCAAGATATTACAAGTATGTAAATATCCTAACAACCTATGAAATACAATTGATCTAAACTTGGAAATTCTCTTTGTCAATCTAAAAACTTAAAGTTGTGAAATGTTCCTTTTAGTGATTGAGAGAATATTGCACAAGTTCACCAACGATATTGCAGAATATATGTGTTTGCAAAGTTGTGAAAATGCTTGTGCAAGGACCTCTATTTATAGTCGAAGGTTGAGCATTGGGATCTCAACTTTGACGTATAAATATGGTTGACAGCACACAAAAGTATTAGTAGATAATCCTTTGTGTGTGTGCTAAATAAAGTAAGACAAAAGGTTACTTTATTCAACCACTCTACATCTTTGCACTTTTATCCACAGACAAGATTATTATCTGGGTAAAAGGATGTAGTGTAAAAGGTCCTCCTCGTAATTAGTGTAAAGCTTTGTATGAGCATTTACACTGGAGGATCTCCAGTTGATTAATCTGATAGAATGTCAACTGGGCTTCGCTACTATTGCCATTCTCTTTCTTCCACTTGTTGTCTTCGACTTCAACTCGAATGTCTTCAGATATTGGTCTTCAGATCTCAACTGGAGGAAGTCATTAGTTGCACGAACTGTACATTGCAACTGGACTTCAAATATTTTGGACAATTCTTCATGCTCTCCAGATGCAACTGGATAGCTCCAATTTTCAGCCAAACTAGACCTAACAAATTCCCCCTAATTGTCCTGAAATATTGTCAAGTATTTTCAAACTTGTTTCTATACAAGTATAGGTTTGAAATGCTTGAGTTTGATAAAACCTATTAATTTTCCAAGGCATTTTTATAAATCATCAAATGCCTTGGATTCAATTTTAATTGTTTGTAGATTTTATCAACTATCTAACTTGTGGGTTACAATCTGGTAACTTGTATATATGACAATTTTACATAAGTTACAAGAAAGTAAAATAAAGTTACAAGTACATAGACAGAAGGAAAACTTAAGCAGATGGCCCTTTGCCAGTCTTCCTCCTCTTAGCAACAGATGAGATTGGTTGTTGATCTTCAGGGTCGAAGTTCAATCTCTCTTCCACATTCTCCTTGAACTTGATCAGACTTTAGAGTACATAGATCCAACCTTTCTCAACCTTGTTCTTATGTTGTCGAGTTTCCAACAAGTTCAACATCTCCACATGCTCAGAATGTCCATACTGATGAACATTAGGATTCTCAGTGATAAGCTTGGCTCCTTGGAAGTATTGAATGGAATCCACAAAGTGCCTTGCTCCAGGTTTGAGTGTAACATTTATTTATGTGATTTTACCTGGTTGATATCTCCGCTGAAGGACCTCAGTTAAGTATGCTCGTGCTTCAGATTCATTTGCCAGTTTAATCTGGGCAGTGCTCAGTTTCTGTACAACAGCTCGGATATCTTCAGTTGAAGGCTCATTTGGTTCTACCCAAGTCCTTAGGTTTGCATCCCTTGGCAAAGCCTTTTTTTTTCTACCCTTGAACTTGGGTGGGTTCAATACTTGCTTAACAGCCTTATTCACTTGTTCAATTCTTTTGAGAATCCCTTCAGTTCTTATTTCCTTGGCCCTCTCCACTGATACATTTAAACATGTGGCATCGTGACCAGCTTCATCATCTTGATAATGTTTATCCAGTTCTACCTCCAGCATTTCCTTTAGGACATTCACAATTCTTGCATCACTCTTGATTTTCTTGTATTCAATCAGTTGCATGCCAAGAAGTTGTGCATCAGTTGCATCAACGAGAGTGGGGGGGACCTTTCCTTGATTCTTCTTGATTGATTTTCATTTGTTTGTTCCTCTCCTTAATCACATACCCAACTCTTTCCAGCTTCTGGCTTTCACTTTCTGTTACTAGAGGCAACTGGTCAACGTTGCCAGTTTCTAACATAGGTACATCAGTGGCCAGCTTCGGAGCTTCATCAGTAGCCATTGCCTTCCCTTTATCAACATTCCCCCTATCAACCACATCATCAAACTTTTCAATAACCTGCTCACCAGCATCAGTACTAGTCCCAGTCCTAACCACAATCTCCTTCCTGAACCTGAAGCTTCAACAAGAGTGCGACCTAGAGGCAGCATCTAGTCCTTGCCTTATTGCTTCAAAATCGGCATGACTGGTGGGCAAGCGACCTAGAGGCTGCCATGATTCCATGTTCTTGCACTCTTTGAAGACTCCACATATAATGCGAACTGTCCTCCACAGATGATTAATTTCTTGAGATTGAGTCATGACATTTCCACAAATGGTGTCTTGACTCTTTTGAATTGCTTGAAGTATTTTTAAATCATCTGGAGAGAGCCCAGTTGCAACAGCTTCTCTTACAATCTCCTTCTCCTTTTCCTTGCCAACTTCAGTTGTCAGATTTGTTATTGCAGTAGAGTGATTAGCTACCTTGCTGGCCAGAGTGTCTAGACTGCACCTCAACCGATCGATTTCAGATGTAATGGGAGTGAGATCAACCTGGGGCGCTGCAGTGTTGGTGATCTCAGACATCACCTTTTCCAAAAATACTTGTTATCTAGCAGCGAAGGTGTCTTCAATCTTTTGACCAACTGAAGAGGCCAACTGGTTACCAAGCTCAGTCACATCCAGACCAGGTTTTTCAAATAACAACTTCACCTGTCTTTCAAGTTCCTTCAAGTCAACCTCTGCAGATCTGACGGTTGTATTCAGCAGGTTGGTAATCGAAGATGTGACTCTAGTTTGAGTAAGTGCAAAAGCCTCCCATAAAGATGTTGTCGGTTGATTGGAGGAATTGACTAACTCATTGAGCTTCTTGAATACCGAGTCCTCATTTTCTGTAAACTTGTTAATCCCTAAATCTACAACCTTAACGTTTGTCAGATGTTCCTTGTTGTATTTGGAGAGGGACTTGGTATTTTTATAAATTGTCTTTTGAATCTCCTCCACCCTCATAAGAAGGTTTGAGAGATCGGTTTGGAAAGACACAAACTGGCTATCCAGTGACAGAGGGGAAGGTGTCACTGGACCAGCTCTAAAGGCTACAGGTACAACTGGAGGAGGTAAAACAATCGTTGGTTCTCCAGTTGTAGTAGCACCAGCTGATGGAAGAGGAGTTGTTGAAGAAAGAAGGGGAAGAGATTCAAGTTGACGTTCATGCTGAGAATGCTCAGGTGTGAACGTCGGCGATGGTGGTGTAAGTATGTGCCTATTTCTAGGCACAAAGAGTGAGTTAAGTAGAGATCTGGAGGCATGTGGTGGAATTTCTTGTAGAGATGAGTAATTTGGTGAAACTGAAACTTGTGGTTCTTGGGGCTGACCAAGGACAGAAGGGAGCTGATTAAGTACAGTTGCATCAGCCATCTCCTGGTCAAATTCAGTCTCAGGTGAATCCGAAGACTCAAGCTGAAACTCACCCTCATTTATACCAAGATCCATAAATGTTGGGGGTGGCAGAACAAGTTGTTCAGACTCCTGATGACCAGTTTGAGTTTCCTCAATGGTTTCATCAGTTTGTGGAATTTCTTCCTGGAAAGAGGTCACTGGTGCCTCAACTACAACTGCTCTTTCCTCAGTCGTAATATCATGGGCCGCAGAGTGTGAAATCTCGACCTCTGGTGGTGACTCACCAAAAGCTTCGTTGATTTGTGCAAGAGTGTCAGAAATTTGGCTATCGACATCTTGTGCAGACACGGACTCTAATCTAGGTTGGGTTGAGCCAGTTATATCTTCACCACTTCCACCTACATAAATTGCGGAAGTGGTTGCTTGCTGTGTTCCCATTTGACTTTCCCCAGTTACCTGTTGGGAGGCAACTCGAGGGCTAGTAGGGTTAGTTTGATCACTAGCTCTTGCTGATCTACACCTCGGACGAGTGTTACGAGCCCTTTGGGGAACTGGAACACCTATTGGGAGGTGTCCAGTTGGGTTAATGGAAACTGGTTGACTAGAACTGGCGGGGATAGACTGTTGTTCAGGCTCAACAACTGTTACAGTGCCAGAGGACGAACCGGTGGGTTCCTCATTATTCTGAGGCCCGCCAAGTTTCCTTTCTGAGTCACCTAGTATTGGTGCGTCAATTTTAGCGAATGCCAGACGCATTCTTTCAGGAATTGGAACCTCATTGTCTAAAGAGACAAGAGAATCTAAATTCCTTAACATCTTTGGGAGAGAAAAGTCAGAGTTTGTGTTTTTATATTCTTCTCTCCTAAGGATGAGTTTAAAACAGAGAGAGAGATACCTGGAGAATGGAATGCATAGTCCCCTGTTGCCTGTCAGTTTCTTTACCAGACTTCGAAAAAGGATATCGGCGAAGTCTACTCTCATTCCGTTCTACAGACAGTAAGCCATCTCTGCCTGTGAGGAGTTAATCTAGTCAAGACCACTAGAACTCCCACCCATGCTCTCCACCAAATGAATCATGAACTACTTTCAGGATGGTGTAAGTCCCTTCATGGTCATAGCGCCCTTTCTTTTAAGGACACCATTATCCAAACACTTCGTATGCCCCATCTCATAGAGTGTCTGGCGGAAGTTTATATTCTGGTGAGGGATGACTACAAAAGACTCTCCAGGTCTTAAGTAGTTGAGATGAAGGGCATCCCTTATGGTTTCTGCAGTAATGGTACAGTCAATAGTGCCGTTTTTGAGAGTGAAAGTGATGGCAGAATTATCGGCATTGTTGGCAGCAGTGTACCAAAACTCACAAAGATATTCATGATATAACTTTGTTGGGTGAGCAGAAAATTGTGGGCCAATAGGGCAATCCTTCAAAAATCTTTGGATCTGCCCGATGAGAGTATTGGACCCTTGGGTTCCTTGCAAACTAGCCATCGGATTATTGGGATTTAGCTTGATGAGCGTAGTGTTGCCAGGAGCACCAGATGCCTGACGGACATCTGATGAGGGGACATAAGCTCTTTTCAATAGATTAATCTCACGAGATTTGGATGTTTTTGGTGCCATTTTAGTAAGATATGAAAGTGAAATCGAGAATTTAGGAATTAAGGTTCTTGATTTATGAAGAAGAGAGAGAAAGGAAGCGATTTTGATGATTGGGGAGTAAATGAAGGAATGTGAAAAGAAAGTAAATGTGTTTGGGAGTAAATGAGGGTATTTATAGTGAAATGGATTCCAAAAGTAAATATCCCAAAAGATATTTTATTAACAAAATAAAAATTGATTTGACATTTTGTTGAAAAATAACATGAATTTTGAAAATAAAGTATTTTTACTGCGCAGCATTAAATGCTACGACAGCATAACTTCCCACGCGCCCACTAACTTTTTACAATCCCCATAAAAAATGCAATCTTTTTAGAAAAATGACCTTGACACGTCAGCTGACGGTTACAACTTGATACAAACACTCAAGTGTAATACGTGTCACAAATATTGACCAAGTAAAACATAACGTTATGAAATCTGGTTGATCACCAGTTTAAGACAAGACCAAACTAGCACACTGGGAAGATTTTCCAGATGCCAGTTTCAACTGTAGAGGTTCTCCAGTTGCATTTTTCAAAATAAAACGAATTTTAATTGGAAAAATATTTTGAGTCTTTCCCCCTAAAAGTGTGATCCATTTGATCAAGGACTGAGTGGAGAGTACATCAAGGCGTTCAATCTCCAACGAATCAAGGATCACTTGGACCATCCTCAACTGGAGGGCCTCTCCATATTAATAAGGATTTAACATACCCAGTTCACTAATGAGGTGTTTAAAACTTTTCTCATCAAGAGGCTTTATAAACACATTAGCTAATTGTTTATCAGTGGGGATAAAATGAATTTCAATGTCTCCTTTCATAACATGATCACGAATGAAGTGATACCTGATATCAATATGCTTTGTCTTCGAGTGCATCACAGGATTGTGAGAAATGGCAATTGCACTGGTGTTATCACAATATACTGGAGTTCTTTTGTACTTGAGATCGTAATCAAGTAACTGGTTCTTCATCCAGAGAATCTAGGCACAACAACTGGCCACAGATATGTACTCTGCTTCTGCAGTGGACATAGAGACTAATGTCTGCTTCTTACTGGTCCAACTTACCAGTTTTCCTCCAAGAAAGTGACAACCACCAGTTGTTGATTTCCTATCTATCTTACAACCTGCATGATCTGAATCTGAATAACCCATTACATCTAACCCAGAGCCTTTGGGATACCAAAGACCAAGGCTAGGACACCCTTTCAGGTATTTGAAGATGCGCTGAACAACATGCAAATGTGATTCTTTTGGGTTAGCCTGAAATCTTGTAACATCCCGAAATTTTATTCATTTCGTGGACTTTGACTGTTAGACAATGTTGACCCTATCGTTACGTAGCCAGACCTTTTATGCGGATAACTACGGTGTTAATTATTATGTATTTTATGTGAGTTGTTATGTGGTAATTAAATAGAATAATTAGCGTCATTTAGGTGGAAAAGCCCGGATACCTATTCTCAATATGGTGATTAAAAGTGTCGATAAATGTTTACCATTACTGCTTGTTATGTGGTGTATTCCCGTTAGGAATAAGTAAGGTTAAAGTGGAATTATTCAGTGTGTGGGTCTCGAGTATGGGTATCTAAAACTTCTATTACTTTAGTTGTAACGAGTGACTACTAATTAGGTGAACCTATATTAACATCTCATTTTAGTCTTTAAACTTATTTAGCAAAATTCAAATAAATATGGTGTCTCATGTTCTAGTCGCCACAAGTAAGAAAGACTATAGAAAGGCCTAAAACATTTTGTTATAGGATTGTAATGTGCTCAGTAAAGGTTAAAAAAATAAAAATAAGAGAAGGATCCCTAGTCTATTTGTGAGTGTCGTCGAATGAAAAGAAAAAAATTTGTTCGTTTGATCCAGCCGCAAAGCTCAAAAGCAAATCATAAAACACCATCATAATATAATAATATTGATTTTATGTTTTAGCCGGCCAAAGGGATATACAAACATGAAAGAGGAAAAGTTATAAATATATATAAGTGGTTCAAATCTCCTTCGTTGATGTAGCCGCATATAGAAAGAAAAATATAGGATCGAAAGCCTATTGTTCCTCTATCTTGTCAAGCAGCATATAGAGTTGATAATAATCTTATGTTAATTACGGTCTTTTATTATGATTTCCATTCTTTATATACCGATTTTATATACGTAATTATATATAGCTCCTATATTATATATGTGATTATATATAGATGAGCACGAATGATAACAATAAAAATTAAATATATCTATGTGTTTTCTTGGAGATTGTCGCCTTACAACAATAAAGAAAAACAAGATAGTATATATACTAGTGTCTAGCAGTAATTGAAAGGAGGAGAGCCCCTTGGTGTGCTTGTGGTTTGTTCAACAAAACACAAGAGAATATAGTTTGTTTACTTTTGTTTTTGGTGCACTTTTAAAGCCAGTCTACAACATATAAGTAATATGTATTAATAATAGTATATCTTGACTAGAGATATGTTATTGTTTAGTTAGTTTCAATAATCAAAAGTATATAAAATAATGGTATGAAAATACTTTCCTTTGTTTGTGATTTTTGATAATCACGTGAACAACAAATTCTTGTTTCATGAGAATAACTTGAAATAGATATTTCAAGTTTTAAAAGTCTATTTATGGTGTCAAGTTTTATTCTGGATATCGAGTGTTCCATGTTTTGTCAGTTTGGTTGATGTATCTATTGGTTATTTATAGGTTGTTGAAAATACAGAACAAGCTTGGTAAATTATTGGTATTTGTGATTTGTGAAGCTGCAAAAGGTAAGATAACTTACTTTTGACACCTGGGGACACAACAAAACTTAGTTTTAATAATTAAACTCCCCTTTTTATGTTGTTTCAACTATCTCATGCATATGTTCGGCGTGAGATATATGTGGGAGGTTTATTGGGTGTTGTTAAAGCATGCTTGGGTAGAAATGAGTTTAATGTTGTATTGTTGATATATGTAGCTTGTTAATTGTGTGGTAAATGATTTATGTGGACTTGTACACATAGTACACTAGACATGATTTAGGTTGCCATGTCACGTGCACGTTTAAGGGCCCTAAAATATTATGTAGATTTTGGTGTGATATATTTTAATATATCTTTTGGTGAAAGTCTCGAGTATTGGTGTAAGAGTTAAGCTTAACCCACATGACGTCTATTTAGGCGGAGGGTGCTATGGCGTCACTTGGAACCCCGATCAGGTTCTCTTGTGAATACAACCTGGTGTTTAGAGTATTTCAGGTGTCGTGGTTGAGCACCTGGTGTTAACGGAATACTCATGGATTTGGTTATGCCTATCCATAACGACATGGATGGACCACCGTAGGGTCTACCCATCAAGTCGGGTGTGAGGTTCCATAATTGGCTATTTAGCCGCCTCACACAACCTTTTTATGTAGTTTATTATGGCATAACCTTTTTGGTGATTTATGCAGCTTATGTAGTTATGTGGATATTGGTGGCTATGGAGGATTGCTAGGTACATTATAGGATTTGATAATCCTTATTTTGCAGTTTATGTTGTTTTGTTATTTGTGTCTTTATGTATGCATGAGTTTTAATTGGCAATCCTTTTACTTATACTAACCTGTTATCTTACTCAGCTTTAATAGTTGACACTTGTTTTGTGGAAATGTGTTGTGACCTCAGGTTAGGCATTGATCAGTGGCTGGTAGCTTGCTTGTGAGATGGGTAGCTATTATTGGAGCTTTTGGACGTTGGCTTTAGTTACCCATAGTTGCACTATTTAAGTAGACTTATTTATTTAGCCTTTTTGGCTTTTATTACGTTGACTGTTTTATGGAGGTTGATTGTGGATTTCATTTACATTATTGAGATGATACTGGTTAATAACACATTTTTAAGACATAAATTTTGTTTTAATTGATTCTGGTAAGAATCAATTGGGATTTTTAAAAGTCCCTTCCGCATTTAATTAACGATGTTATGTTAAAAGTTGAATTTTTTGTTGAAATTCACATTTTAATAAAGCATGGTGTTACAAATCTGGCACATAGACATGTTGCAAACATTATATCTGGTCGACTGGCAGTTAAGTACATCAGTGAACCAACCATTCCACTATATTCTTTTTGGTCAACATATTTGCCATTTGGGTCAGAATCCAAATTTAATGGTGCTGAAATTGGTGTAGTTTTTGATGGGATTGAATCATATTTGTAATTTCTTAACAAATCTCTGACATATTTTTCTTGGTTAATAAAAATATCATCCATGGTTTGTTTAATTTGTAAACCTAAGAAAAATGTTAATTCACCCATTAAACTCATCTCATAATCTTGAGACATGATTTTTGAAAACCTTTTACACATTCCATCATCAGTTGACCAAAATATAATGTCGTCAACATAAATTTGTACCAATAAGATATTACCTTTTTCTTTCAAGATAAACAAGGTATTATCTATTGTACCTCTTTTAAAGCCATTTTTGAGAAGATGTTTGGTCAAAGTATCATACCAGGCTCTTGGGGCTTGTCTAAGACCATACAAAGCTTTGTTCAGTCTGTATACCCAATGTGGATGCTTTTCATCAATGAAGCCTGGTGTCTGTTGAACATACACTTCTTCTTCCAAAGTTCCATTTAGGAACGCACTTTTGACATCCATCTGGAAGACTTTAAACTGCAGATGGGCTGCATATGCCAAGAAAATTCTTATGGTTTCAAGTCTTGCAACTGGAGCAAAAGTTTCATCAATATCAACACCTTCTGCTTGACAGTAACCCTTTGCAACTAATCTGGCTATGTTTCTGACAACATTACGATCTTCATCCATCTTGTTTCGGTAGACCCATCTAGTTCCAATTGGTTCTTTCTTCAAACCAGGTGGACAAGGAACTAATTCCCAAACATTATTCCTTTCAAACTGGTTAAGCTCTTCTTGCATTGCTTCAACCCAGCTTGGATCTGTCATAGCCTCGTCAATCTTATTTGGTTCAAACACTGATAAGAAGGTGACGTTCAAGCATTGTTCGCTGGTGGCTCTTCTAGTCTAAACCCCACTAGTTGGATCTCCAACAATCTGTTCAGTTGGATGTGCTGCAGTCCATCTAGTGTATTGACTAGGTTGATGTAATACAATATCAGTGCAAGGTACTTGGGGAGCCTCTACAGTTGTAGCAACTGGTTGAGGATCAGCCCAGACTACTTCAACATCTTCATCAGAATCAATTAATTCACGATTGGCATCATGAAATTCTTCATTCAAAGGCATTTCTTGAAGAACTGGAGAATCTGGAGGATTATCTGGATAAATTTAGGTTCTGATAATGGAGTGGCACGAACATCTGATCTAATCACCAGTTTTTGTGGTAAATTGAAACTGATGGAGGGATAAAATGGTGTGTCACTGGTGGAATTCTTCTTCTTGTTAACTGGTTCCAATCTAGATTGACTGGAAACATCTTCTGGAGAACTATCTGACTGATGAACTTGGTCAGGTTCTCCAAAATTTATTGGAATAACTAGAGAGATATCAAGGCTTGGTCTTTTATTAATTGCCTCATTGGATTCGTCAAATGTAACATGAATTGTCTCATGAACCTTTTGAAGTCTATAATTATAAAACCTAAAGGCTTTTCTGATATTAGAATAACCAAGAAATACTCCTTCATCAGCTTTAGCATCAAATTTGCCAAGTTGACTTGCATCATTTAAGATGAAAACTGGACAACCAAACACATGAAAATAACCAATATTTGGTTTCCTTTTTCACTACAACAAAACGTGGCTTTTAGGACACCCAAAAACGTCCTATAATGTTACTTTATAGGACCTTTCTTTTAATAGGACCAATGCTAAAAGCGTCTCATGTAATGGGGTCGTAAGAAGTCGTGAGGGTCCTAACATCTCAAATAAGATTATAAAACCAATATAATGGTTACATAATAAGTCTATGAACAACTCAATTAGGGTCCTAATAAAAATATATTGGGACACTTTTACAATGTTCTAAGATGTGGTTACTCACTTTTAATCTTTTGATACACATACAAGCGTCCTTAAAAGTTATTTTAAAGGACTCTTACCAAGTTACCATGTAAAATTATATATACTTTAGTACCAAGAAAAGAGTCCTAATATCTCAATTAAGATGATGACACTAATTTTATGGTCGCATAACATGTCTACAAACAACCCAAATAGCGTCTTAATAAAAACATATTATGACACTTTTACAATGTTCTAACATGTACTTACCTACTATTAATCTTTTAGTACATATATAAGCGTCCTTACAAACTAGATAATAGGATCCTTGGTATGTAACATTATATATACTTTAGTGCCAATAAAATAGACCTAATATCTCAACTAAGATTATGAAACCAACTTTATGGTCGCATAATGTGTTTATGAACAACCCAATTAGCTTCCTAATAAAAACATATTAGGACACTTTTACAATGTTCTAACATGTTAGAACATCCAAATAATGGTTTTTATTGAACAATAAACACACCACCAACATATATAAAATACTAATATACAATTATTATGTATATGACCTCAAGAAATAATTTTTTTATATATTTCAAATAAGCATGTTCATCACAAACCCATTAAACATATAAAAAAAATTATAACATTATTCAACATAAAATCTTGTAAAATCTAACAAAAGGAATTGAAAGCAATGAAAAAACAAGAAGCTAGCACAGAATCCCATGTTATCATGCATCCTCAATCTTCACGGACCACCTACAAATAAACCAATCTTGTATAAGCATTAAGGTACATGTTACTAAAAATATTAATAACGTAAGTTTAACAAATACATACAGAGATGAAAGGACAGGGCCATGCGATAGTTGTACCAATACAAATTACAATTGTGGAAAATAATCCATATGGTCTAACCAACATTTCATCTCTTTTTATCGGTATTTAAGCATTTACCTCACACTATCCCTTTCCAATCTCTTTACCACCCACTAGCTCATTTGAATCCAAGCTCTTCACCCATCCTTTTGCTACAATCTCCGTTCGGTTTAGAATGCTTTTAAGGAAAACCTCATCTCCAACCTATATTTTGGTTTTCAACAATCAAACTCTAGTTATAATATTCCAAATTATTTCACACAAAAAAATGAGTAACAATAAACTGTTACACTAGCATGCACATGGTTGAATCAATAAATTATAGTGTATAAATATATGATATAGGATCAAAATAAACTGTTACACTAGCATGCACATGCAATCGTTACTAATTGTTTAACCATGTATAGTTAACTTAACTGTGATGCATACATTAACATCTTTAAACAATTTGTATAACGTTGTACTTTATATTGACAATAGATCATATAGTCGTTCACTAAATTAATTTAGTCAACATCAATTTTATGCTCGCTTAATACTCATCAATATATAATATGTTGGCATGTAGTGGTTATAAAACTGCAACAATGTTTTAGCATGCAGTGATCAAGAAGCTAAAGGAAGTTAGCATATGGTCGAGGTGCAACATTTTCATATAAAGTGAGAATTAATAATACCTCGTTAGCATTTCCGACACATTGCAAGCTGCCATCGACAAAGATTCCTAACCGATCACATAGATGCTCAGCTTCCTCTATGGAATGTGCTGAAAATTATGATTTAATAACATTTATTTAGGGAAAAGGCAAGTAACATTTTAATGCTAAGTGGCAATTGCTACATATATGTTCAGCAAAGACCCAATGGTTTCTCTTCATTGAAGATTATTGTGCATCATGAAATATATCATGCATCAATTGCTTCCACTACAAGAAAAATGGCATTTAGATGTAGATTGCATGGGAATAGTCACAGAAAACATAAATATGAAGTAATTGAGCTCTGAAACTACCTCAGCTACATTGTGTCCATGGTGCCTATTATCAACGATTGCCAAAGGGGCATCAAATCACAAGCAAGAACACTGACAGCACCTACTTCAATAATGAGGTTTGCTACTAGTTTGGCAGCAATAGATATACTCCCTTGAGTCTGAAACAATGAAAAACATGTCAGCAAATGATACATATGTATACATAGATATTAATTAATACATACATACTAAACTATATATACTACTAAACCAAAATGAGTTCACCTTTCTATCTGCTCTAGCATATCCGAAGTAAGGGATGACTACTGTGATAGTATGATGTTCTTTGCTTATGCTCGTCGACAAGCATCAATTGTTACAAGAAGCTCCAAGAGATTTTCATTTGCAGGGGGCTGGTAGGCTGTACAGAAACACATCACACTGCCACACATTCTTAAGAAGGAAAGTAGCAATGTGATCAGATGAGTTGCTTCCATTTAGGGTGGTTGATTACATGTTCTTTTGCAATTTTATTAACCTAAAAGAGTTTAATCTAACCAGACGACCACAATGTTTTTCGCCTCCCTAAACTTTCTATATCACAATGTGAGGGATGACTATATTACGATAGTTATTCTTTAATCAAACGTTTTCATTTTATATGATCTATGTGTGTTGTGAAAGTTGAGATTATTACCTAGTATTTTTAAGGTTACAAGGTTCAAGTGTCAAAAATCCTATTAAATTATGTTATAAAATAAATCTCTAAGGAATCAGCATTAATTCTATAAAACTGATGTTAAATTACTTAAATATAATGTGTTCTATTATGGTGTATTATAATAATACATAACTAATAAGAGTCCTATAAAAGTTATAGTTAATAAAACGTTTAACAAAAAAACGTCTTATAAAACTGATGTTTTATGACTCAAATATCAAGTGCCCTATTATGGTATATTATAATAACGCCACACTGATTAAGCGTCCTATAATGGTTAAAGTTTTAAGACGCAAGTTTCAAGTGTCCTATTAAGTTATGGTGTGATAAAACTCTAGCAAATAAATGTCCTATAAAACTGATGTTTTATGACTCAAATATCAAGTGTCCCATTACATGTATTATAATAATACCACAATGATTAAGCGTCCTATAGAAGTCAAAGTTTTAAGACCCAAGTGTCACATGTCCTATTAAGTTATATTCTAATATGACTTCGACAAAAAAAGGTCCTATAACATAGAGTTGTTATGACTTAAGTACCAAGGGTCCTATTAGGTTATGTTATAATAGGACCCAAGTGTTAAAGTGTCCTATTACATTATCACATAAGAGGACACTACCAACTAAACGTCTTATAAAGTAATTTATTAGGATCCATATTTCAAGTGTCCTATTAAGATATATGATAATAGGACACCAAAAAGTCATCCATCCTATTGAATAACTTCTTAGGACAACTTTTAAGTAGTATATGTTATATAAGGACCCTAAATGCTCATCCGTCATATTAAATAGTTTTTTAGGACACTATTTTCATAGCGTCCCACACAAAGGGTCCTATAAATCCTTTTTTGTTGTAGTGTTTCCGAGTACTTTATAGGCAGTCTTCCTATGTCTCTTGATATAAACTGACCGATTCTGGGTATGACAAGCAGTTGCCACAGCTTCAGCCCAAAAACTGGTTGGAAGACCTGATTCAGATAACATACTCCTGGCAACTTCAATTATCGTACGATTCTTTCTCTCAACAACACCATTTTGCTCTGGGGTGTGAGCAGAAGAGAAATTCTGAGAGATGCCAGTGTCATTGCAAAATGATTCAAGTATTTTATTTTGAAATTCTGTACCATTATCACTACGCAACTGACACACTTTGTGAGTATATTTGAGTTCAATTCTTTTGATGAGAGAGATAATTCAGCAGCTGCATCACTTTTGGATCTGAGAAACACCACCCAGCAAAATCTGGTGTATTCATCCACGACAACTAAAGTGTATTTCTTGCCAGCTTTAGTTTGAACATTCACTGGACCAAATTAATAGATCCATATGAAGCATGTGAAGAGGTTCAGTGATGCTTGATCGATGTCGTTGGACCGATCAAAAATAAAACTAATTACCACTAATTAGTTAGGGTAAGTCGAGTATCGTATCGACAGGGAATCAAGGGAAAGTGTTAAACACTTTTACAAAGTTAATTTTACTAGACATAATCATTAAATTGATTGATTGATTGATTTTGATTAAAACTACAATTCATCATAAACTTAGCAAAATACTTTAATTAAATAAAATGTATCATTCTCATGCTTCAAATTATGTTTTCAAAAGTATAACCTAACTTATGTTCGTTGGAAATCACAAAGACATGATTCGTTATAAGCTTGGATTGAATGAACGTTAAGAACTAAATTAATCGGTTGTGATGATTCACGATAACGAAAACCGGGGAATTGACACAACTAGATTTTCTATTCATTAACAAAATTAAAAGTTCATAAGAAATTCTTCCAATAATAATTGATTAACAAGAATTTGAAATCAAAAGATAGATGGAATTCATCCAAAGTTATAAACTAGTAATGATTCAAACAATCCAAATAACATTAGATGTTAAAAGACTAATGAGAAATTAAACATCTAATCCTACATGAACATAAGAAAAGTTGAATACAATTGTCTTACATAATTGTTCACATGAGAATGATCAAAAGAGAATTAGCCTAAAATTTTCATCATTGATATCATCATTGATTCTTCAATTAGGGCTTGAATCTCCATGGAGATATGAATTGATGATGAAATTGGGGTGTTGAGAGGATGAGAAACTCCTCCAGGTGTGTGAAAAATATGTTGGATAACTTCCCAAGTCGTGTTTGAATGATATATAAACTGGAAAATAATTAAATCCCTAATTTTCGGAATTTTTGTGCAGCTAGGGCCGTCCCAGACTGTCTCTTGGGCGTCCCAGACTGTGTCCCAGAAATAGCGATTTTCCAGATTTTTGCCTTTGACTTTTCTTGACTCGTTTCTTCGTCCAATTAGCTCCATTTTGCTACTTATGACCTAAAATCACTCAACAAATATAAAAACGCCCTAATCTTCTATTAACAAGCACAGCAAGTGTCATTTTTATCCATTAAGATTATGCAAATTAGGTGTTCATCGCATTCCCCAACTTAACTCTTTTTCGTCCCGAAAAAGACATTCATCATGTGACAAGTTAACTTACAATCCTATAATACTTCCTATCACCATAGAAACACTATATAGGAGTTATATCAATTATATATGCTTGTAAAACTCAACCCTCAAGCAATCTTCAAAGTACACTTGGGCGAAACTAAATAATGCAAACCAAATCACATACACAACCAACTTACAAGACTGACAACTATCTAAAGATTTACGACTAGCAAATAGAAATATATAAATGTGCAATTAAACCTAATAAACCTCAAGTTTGCCACAATAAATGCATCACACTCTCACAATGTGCACTCCCCTCGGTTCATATTTTGGGTGAATTAGCAAAAGATGTGCCAATATATGTATATATTAAGCTCACAACTCATTATTGCACACTAAAAGCCATAGGCTAGTACACAAATCGAATCAAGACCTCATAACTCAAATTATCACTTCGGTATTCATACAAGATTGATGGAGATATGGAATGAAACACGGTTTTGATTCTCAATTGGGCGATTTACTAGAATGATTTTTGGAACATTTCACTTTGGTTCTTTTGAATCAACTTACATGGATAATTGAATTGGATTTCACTTATGACCACATACTTTGACTTTTTAATTGGATTTTTCAATTTGACTTTGATTTTGTTCTTTCTTTCAATTCATCATTATAAACAACACAACTTTGAACAATTAACGGCTTTCATGACGAGGTGAGATGGAATATGGATTGAGTTGTATGATTGTTTTATGATTTTAAGCACATAATCCAAGCTAGAAGTCTCGACACGGTAAATGCACTAGTTCTAACCTAATGTACAATAATTGTTCACAAAATATGATAATCACGAGAAATAATGTTACGCTAACAATCTAAATCAATCGTCGATGAGGTGTTTTTCTCATTAAATTGAAGGATATAACGGATAAATAAATGTGATACATGCATTGCAACTTACAATTCATATTACCTTCAATTGTACATTTCTATGTTTTTACTTGCTAGTTACTCTATCAAACGGCTCATAAGTCAACCGTGTCATGCAATCTAGCCTACACTATCTAGCCCCACTTACATGTACTAATCCAATCACAAGAAAATCTCATTTTACCAACATGTATAGCTAATATAACTCAAACATTTTGTCTCTTTAATTCAATTCCATATTACAAGAAAGTACATTAACATTTAAACTAAAAACATAATTGAAATTGACAAGAAATTGAAATCTACCTACTAATTGAAAATGCAAAAACATAAAACAAACACATAAAAGCACATAGCCACACAAGAAGAACATAAAGATAGAAAGGAGGTACCATATCCCCATTCGGGTTTTTCTTCTCGTTCAACCTCCATTGCTTCTTATTGGGGTGATGTTTCTTCTTCTTGTTTCCTTTCAAGAATCAATCTCCTTTTCATCCTTTTTGGTTGACTTGAAGAAGATTCGGTTGACTTGGCCAAGTTTTTCATCAATTTTCCTGTTGCTTTCTTCATCCTATTATCAACAAAATTGAATCAAAAAAACGAGGCTGAAATTGAACAAATAAAGATAAGGGTTTTGTAGCTCTCAAAAAGTTATGCGATTTAGCCTCAAGAATCGTTCGATTTGGCTAAGAATTGAAGGAGATATGGTGATTTGAAGATGTAGGGTTTATGGAGAAAATAATCGGGGAAGAAAATAAAATAGAGAGATCTGATGTGCGAAATCAAGAAATACCGTTAACCGCACCAGAAACTAACAAAATAAAACTAAAACAAAAATAAAATCTATCTAATAAAACAAATAAATTCCTCACAAATGAATGCAAGGAAGGATCGAATCACAAAACTAACAACTGCTTAATTTAAGTCCCCGGCAGCGGCGCCAAAAACTTGATGTGCGAAATCTAGCTTTAAATTTATAAACATGATTTACCGAAAGACTGACTACTACACACTCACAGGTAGTGTACCTGATCGCATGCAGTATAGTTAAAACTGGTAAGCGGAGATCGTTCGCAAGGACTTAGATAAGCAATTGTAAACACTAAATGATTCAAGTAAAATACGGGGGTTTTGTGGCCGAATTACCACGTTGCAAGTAGTTAGTTTGAAAAGTCAGTAATTCCAAAGGATTAATCGAAAGAGAAGTTTGTTGTTGAAAACAATAATTTAAAGGTCACCCATCTTGATTTCGCTCGACAAAATGTTAGGATTGCACGTTTGATGAAGTTCAAATTCAATTTAGTGATTAAATGACCGAGACTCAAATTAATCGCCAACCCCGTACCCGTCAAGTTAACAACTTTTTCGACTCTCTTGTATAAAATGGTTTCATTATTAAGACCGGTACCCCGAGGCGCCTTTTTATAACTTCTCTAGTTTAACAATGGTTTTGGTCATTTCAGATAACAATTTTGCCTACCGATTGTACCCAACCATCAACCCGTTAATTCTTATCAAATATTGATCACACTCTACCGTACCCGTCATAGAACCAATTGCTTTTAACCAAGCAATCAAAATAACTTATACCCAACTCCTAGTCGTTACTAAGCAATGAATAAAAATTATCCTCTATCAATAATCGAACAGCAAAGAATTAATAGATTAAGATCACGACAAAACGTTAAATCAAATCACTTGAATTAATAAATATTGTGCAATCCCTACATGATGTCTCACTCCATCAAGATGGATGAAAGGGCGATTAGCCACTCATATTAAATATGAAATAACAAATCGAAATGAAAGAATTCATTGTTACCGAATACAAAGTATTGAAAACGAATAACGATATAATTCCAATAAAGCTTTAGATCCTCCAAATTGATGAAATATGAGAAAAACCCTAAAAAGAGGACTCAAAATCGTCTGGAATATCAAAAGATAGGTTTTTGAAATGTTTTTGCAGCTATTTATATGCTGACTAAATTCAGCAGATTCGGCATTACACTGCGTCGCAGTCCCAGACTACGTCACAATTTCTACTTTGACTTTTCTGTTGACTTGACTTTCATTGACTGGCCCTCTATCGTACATAGTCAAACTGCGTCGCAGTTTCGCTCAACTGCGAAGCAGTTTCAACCTCGGATATAATTACTGCGACGCATAACCACACTGCGTCGCAGTTTCACGTTGACTTGCATTGACCACCTTGACCAGCTTCGACTTTCTTCTAATCTTCAATTATGTGCCTCGTAAAACGTCCGTAAGCACTCGTTTTGCTCCAGAAGCTTCGTTTTCTTCAAGTTATCGCTTAGGTACCTGTTTTCCACCTGAAACACTGACAAATACCATAAACGCACCACTGTATACGAAAACGACTCGTAAACCTCACTAAACAACCACTTTAAGCTATGGGAAATGGGCATAAAATACGACATATCAAGATCGTGAGAGATAGAGCAGATATGTGGATCGGTTGTTTATTACCTTGGCGTCAGACCCACCGTAACACAGAAGACTAGGCCGTGTAGTGACCGTGCAGCAAGTTGAGAGGATCCAGGACACCGTCCAGCACTCCCAGGTGCCGTCTTGCACGCCCACATTTTTGGACCACCGTCTCGCACTCCTACACCACCGTCCAACACTGTGGTCTGGATTTTGATGTTTTGCCGTCTGAGTCGCCGTAAAACAGAGGTTCAGGCCGTCTCATGGGCGTGTAACATTTCAGAGCATTCTAGGGGACCGTCTCGGACTGCCCCCCCCCCCCCCACCGTCTGGCACTCCCCCTTCGATTTTTTTTTCTTCACTACAGCCAAAATTCATACTTTTAAAACTTTGTAATTACATAAATATAAACCCCTTCCCCAACTTAAAGGTACATTGTCCCCAATGTACACCGGCGTCAGACCCACTGTAACACAGAAGACTAGGCCGTGTAGTGACCATGCAGCAAGTTGAGAGGATCCAGGGCACCGTCCAGCACTCCCAGGTGCCGTCTTGCATGCCCACATTTTTGGACCACCGTCTCGCACTCCTACACCACCGTCCAACACTGTGGTCTGGATTTTGATGTTTTGTCGTCTGAGTCGCCGTAAAACAGAGGTTCTGGCATCTCATGGGCGTGTAACGTTTCAGAGCATTCTAGGGGACCGTCTCGGACTGCCCCCCCTACCGTCTGGCACTCCCCCTTCGATTTTTTTTTTTCTTAACTACAGACAAAATTCATACTTTTAAAACTTTGTAATTACACAAATATAAACCCCCTTCCCTAACTTAAAGGTACATTGTCCCCAATGTACACCAGAAATTAGAAATAGGTTAACGGCTCAACGAATTGCAAAAACGTTTCCTTTTTCACCCAAACCGACCTTCTCCAACTTCATTCTCACGCCTAGGTGCTGAGAATTAAGTTCCTTGTGTGATTATGCAAAAAACATTACCAAAACAATTAAACTAAAGTTATGAAAAAAAATGAAGCATACCAAAATTGAAGCTTTAAAACAAACTAACAACGGTTTGCCTCCCGTTTAGCGCTAAGTTTATTGTCCTCAGCCCGACATTACCTCAGATCGATTCATATAACCTCATAGGATGGTGGACTTGATATGAAGTTCACCATTTGCTTTGTAGCTCCATTGATGTCGGTTGCATCCAAATACGGCTTTAATCGGTGTCCATTGACTTGATAATAGTTATATAACCCAACAGTTGTATCGCGAGCCTACTATGTATGTTTTTGATTACCAATAAATCAAAACTTGAAGGCTGATTAGGGTTCTTGATTTTTTACAATTTTCGAATACATATATATGTATATTTAAATTGATTTTGTAATTTAATAACATTATTTAAATAAGAAAAAGGTTTTATTTAATATATATATATATGGTTCGAAAATTTTTCCAGAAAAATAAAAAAAAATTGTTTTTTAGGGTTCCTAATCCAAGTTTTGATTAATTGCGTGTTTATGTGATAAATTGCATGTATTTATATGTGTACCTTTATTTTTAATGGTTAAAAAAAAGTAAAAATCATGAATTTTTCATGCAAATCATTCATGATTCTTACTTAGATATATTGATATGAAATCTTGATCATTAGGGTTAATTATGCTAGATAATTGGATAATTAATTGTGTGACTGTGAATTTTTCGTGTAAATTTTCTGCTTTGCGACAGTTTACTAACAAATTCATATCTTTTAATCCGTAATGAGTTAGAGGTCGTGCTTTGAACTGTAGATGCTCAACACATAGGGCTAAAACTTTTTAGTTCTGGTCGAAGTCTGAATCGGACCAAAAACAGGTCTAAACAGGTCGTGAAGCTACTGGAATTTCCAGTAAGCAACTATGTGCTTATATGATAATTGTTTGTTTTGTATATGTTTAAGGCTTACGCAATCAAGGAAACTTGATGTATGTGGTCCTCTTCTTTGAAGGGGGAGCCGATTTAGACATAATTAAACCATAGTGACATGTTTAGGTGACCTACCATAACTCGTTGCATGCTTAATAGTTAATAGTTTATGATGTTGCATATTTATTGTGATATAAATTGTGATGTAAAATTGTTTTTGAGAAAATATAAACTTGACTAAGCAATATAGAATAGAGATTTTTTAATAAAATTGGATTCTTACAACCTTGAGATACACCCGCTTACCCATTTGAACAAACTCTAAGAGAGGTATAAGTCGGAGTGCGCTAGCCTTCTAAAAGGGGGGGGGGGTTTAATTGCGTTCATCGCAAACCTTTGCCCTTGCGCTTATTTGTGCGTTCAAATGGAGCTACCGAGCTCTCTTGTGTTTTTAAGACTACAAAAATGATTTTATTATATGTTATGTTTAGAAGATATGCATGAATCTTCAAACATAACTTTTTGATCACATATCAAATTGAATGACCCAATAAACTAAAGTCATTTGCCATCCAATTTGTCAAGGACACATGGGGTCGTTGTTTTACTCACTGGTACACAGTGGTGAAATGGCGATTGCATGGTGAAACCCATTCACGGGTACACAGTGGTGGTCAATTTTGCACGTTCTTAGTTGGACGACTTAAAGCGAGTTAAGCGGTGAGACCTTGACCCGTGACAAAAGATGAGAGAAAACATGACAACAAAAAGATCACTTGATGAATCGAGTGTCTTACGTAGGTCCCATACTTTCTAGGAAGTGCACTTGTAATGCAATTATTGCTCGTCACTTACCTTTTGAGTGTAATCATTTCTAGCAGATCAACTGATGAAATGGTTGCATGTCAATTGGATCCTAGCCTTAATGAAATTAATTGTTTATTTTATAAACATTGGGTAATTAATTTCTTAAGGACTTATTATCGAAAATACTGATTTTTGAACTTAATCTGTTTTGTAGATGGCAATGAATCCCTCCACAAACACCAATACTTTTCGGCAAAAGTTTGAAAGAAAAATTCTTTCTGGACAAAACTCAAATGATCTCATTCATAGACCGAGAATGGTTCTAAATAACTATGAAGTCCTTGATGAGGAGAGATCAGTTGTTCCAAGAATTGGTGCTGCAACTAATGAGTTGAGTGCAACCGATACCGCGTTTGGAAGGCAATATTTGTATGAATTGCATAAAGCAGTTTTTAGCCTACAACACGAGCAAGGAACACCGGTTGGACCTCATATACTAAAATTGAAAATGTATTTTGAGGAATTGGAAAAGCTGAATAATGCTTATGCTCCTTTGATTATGATTGGAATAATTCTCAAGTCACTTTCTAAGGATTTTGAGAATTTTATGAGCAACTATCATATACATGGGACGGATAATACCGTTACTGAACTCCATGCCATGAAAATTGAGTATGAAAAACAGCTTCCAAAGAAATTTCCAACACCCCAAGTTCTTGCAAACAAGGGGGGAAAGTCCAGAAAAGAAAACAACCAATCGCCAAGGGCAATGAAATTCCTCTATCAAAAAAGGGTACAACGGCTAAAGACCCGAGCTGTCATCATTGTAATGAAGTTGGGCACTGGAAGAGGAACTGTCCTAAGTATCTTGCCGAGTTGAACGTGAAGAAGAAGAATACTAGCGGCGTTAGTACTTCAGGTCTCTTCACTATTGAATTATTTTCCTTAACTAGACGTAAATCGTGGGTTTATGACACTAGCTGTGGAACTCATATTTGTAATGAATTACAGGGGCTTAGGAAAAGGAGGAAACTGAAGCCCAGAGCTTTGCAGTTGATCGTGGGCAATGGTCTACCAGCACCTGTTGAAGCAATTGGAGAATTTCATTTAGTTCTTCCTTCCGGCTTAATCATTGTTTTAAACAATTGTCATTATGCACCTTCTATTACTAGAGGTGTTATTTCAATTTCTTTATTGAAAGACAACGGATTCATTAATGTTTTTAATGATATTGGTATTTCAGTTTCTAAAAATAATGTTCATTATTTTGATGCTATTGCTTATGATGGTATTTATAAAATTGATATGCATGATTGTGTTTCAAATAATTCAATGTATAATGTTAGCAAAAGAGCCAAGACGGACTTGGACTCTACTTATCTTTGGCATTGTTGTCTTGCACACATTGGCAAAAATCGCATTGAAAGACTTCAACGTGAAGGGATCTTAAAATTAAATGATGAATCATTTGATAAATGCGAGTCATGTGTTTCCGCCAAGATGACACAAAAACCCTTTAAGCATTCGCCAGAAAGGGCTAAAGATCTTCTTGGACTCATTCATACCAATGTTTGTGGCCCATTTAGACATGTGTCAAGGAAAGGTGCTAGTAACTTCATAACCTTTACGGATGATTTCAGTCGTTATGGTTATGTTTAATTGCTTAAACATAAACATGAAGTCTTTGAAACATTCAAAGAGTTTAAAAATGAAGTAGAAAATCAACTCGGTAAAACCATCCAGATTCTTCGTTCGGATCGAGGTGGTGAATACTTAAGCCAAGAGTTTAAGTATTATCTAAAAGCATGTGGAATTATCCAACAGCTTACTCCTCCATATACTCCTCAGCATAATGGAGTATCTGAAAGGAGAAATCGAACCTTGCTAGACATGGTAAGATCTATGATGACCCGTACAACTCTCCCATTTTCGTTTTGGGATTATGCTCGAGAGACTGTTGTACGCATTCTCAATATGATTCCAACCAAAAAGGTTGCCAAGACACCTTACGAATTATGGCATGGTGATGTCCCCAATTTGTCTTACTTAAGAGTATGGGGATGTGAGGCACTTGTGAAGAGTGATATGCCTGAAAAACTTGAACCTAGAACTACTAAGTGCATCTTTGTCGGATACCCTAAGGAAACGATGTATTACAACTTCTATGATCCCGCCAAAAACACTGTTCGTGTTGCTCGATATGCTGAATTCTTTGAAAAGAAATTAGTTCAAGAGAATAGTGGGAGGGTTGTAGAACTTGATGAGATTCAAGAGGAAGATGTGTCACCTTCTGAAACTCCCAGCAATCATCAACTTGGGGGGGAAAATGTTCAAAATGATAAACCTCAAGTCGATGATAATGAAGCGATTCCACTTCTTAGGTCTAAAAGGACAAGACGTCCTACCGAAAGACTATGTCTAATGGTAGAAGAAGACGTGGTTGGAGATCTCGATGAGCCTCCGAATTTCAAAGCTGCATTATCAGATCCGGAATCTGACAAATGGCTTGAAGCTACGAAGGTGGAAATGAAATCCATCCACAAAATGCTCAAACTGTTGGGTGTAAGTGGATCTTCAAAAAGAAGACGGACATGGATGGAAATGTACACACCTATAAAGCTCATCTCGTGGCGAAAGGTTATACTCAACGTTTCGGTGTTGATTATGATGAGAACTTTTCTCCAGTCGCGGACATTAGAGATATTAGGATTCTCTTAGCCATAGCAGCATACTATGATTTTGAGATATGGCAAATGGATGTTAAGACTACCTTCTTAAATGGTTACTTGGATGAAGAAGTCTATATGGATCAACCAGAAGGTTTTATTGATCCAAAACATCCCAACAAAGTATGCAAGCTTCAAAGGTCCATTTATGGACTAAAGCAAGCATCAAGAAGTTGGAATAAACGGTTTTATGAAGAAATCAAAAAGTTTGGTTTTGTTCAAAATCCCGATAAGCCATGTGTATATCGCAAAGCTAGTGGGAGCAATGTTACTTTCCTTGTCTTATATGTCGATGACATATTAATCATAGGAAAACACATTCCAATGTTGCAAGATGTTAAATCCCATCTTGGAAAGTGTTTTGCCATGAAAGATTTAGGTGAAGCAGCATTTATTCTTGGAATCAAGATCTACCGAGATAGATCAAGGCGATTAATTGGACTAAGTCAAAGTGCTTATATTGATAAGATCTTGAAGCGATTCAAGATAGAGAATTCTAAGTGTGGGTCTATACCTATGCAAGAAGGACTTAGTTTATCTGTCAAACAAGGTGCTACTACGCCTAGTGAGGTGGAGCGTATGAGTAGAATTCCTTATGCTTCGGCTGTAGGATCTATTATGTATGCGGTTAGATGCACTAGACCCGATGTGGCATTCGCGCAAAACATCGTAAGCCGATATCAACAGAATCCTGGTGAAAGTCATTAGATTGCTGTTAAAAATATTCGAAGTACCTACGAGTTACTAAAGATATATTTTTGGTGTATGGAGGAAATCCAAACTTAGAGCTCAAAGTGACCGGATACTGTGATGCTAAATTTCAAACTGATAAAGATGACATGAAGTTTTAATCAGGATTCATCTTCGTTCTTAACGGAGGAGCTGTGGACTGGAAAAGCAAGAAGCAAACCACGGTAGCCATGTTTGCAACAGAGTCTGAGTACATTGCCGCCTCAGAAGCCGCAATGGAAGCAGTCTGGATAAGGAAGTTCAATAGCAGGCTAAACGTGATCCCCTCAAATGACTTACCCACTGATTTGTACTGTGATAATACTGGTGCATTAATCATTGCCAACGAACCTGGAGTTCAGAAAGGTGCCAGATATGCTAGACGATATCACTATGTTCGTGAGCAGATCGAACTAGGGGAGATCAATTTACCCAAAGTTCACACAGATTTTAACTTAGCTGATCCTTTCACAAAAGCTTTGTCTAGGCCCAAGCTTGAAAGGCATGCCGAGAGAATAGGATTTAAATTAGCTAGTTATTTCATGTAAATCTGTTGTTCGGTATTTGGATAAGGGATGTTAAACAATTTATATTTTCCATAATGAAATAAAGTACTTGATATGTTTGATTTCATTCAATATTAAATTGTGTCATATATTTGCATGTTTTAATCCTTGAATATTTTATTTAATATTTTAATTTTTATCAAATATTCTAAATTGTCCATTGTCGATTAATTATATGGGAATATAATTAAATTAAGACAAATCTGAGTGATTGGTTATATTCTTAGAATATATAATGAATGGTTTCTCCAAACTCACATGATATCCATAGTTGAAGCATATCGGACTACCCCACTAACGAATTATCACTTTATGGATCGACGTCATTAAGTGAAATTCGTAAATGGTTACTTTTATTGATCCTTTGACTTGAGATACAAGTAGGTCAGCGTGTATGAATCGCACTTACTAGATGTAGTTCTAACTCACCTAAATAAGGGGGTACATAAAGGGCTATTTTCAGAAAGTGTCATGAAGTATGATGACTGACACGTGTAGTCGATACAGGATTTGTTCCTTCAATTTAAAGTTGAAGCATGATACCATTGGCGCCCTCATTTGACTAATTAAGATGTTTGCATGGCCGTGCCCAAATAAATCCAGATGGTTCTCGATTATATTTTGTAATCATTAATTAGTTATTGAATGAGAAACATAATCGTTAAATTATGAAATAACCTTGATCCATATTCATATTTAACAAGGTATCTGAACAAAGGGATAATAAATGTCTTAACCGTTTAAACATACTTTAAGAAACTATACTTAATTTTTCCGGGAGCATTGGCGTGTTGCTAGACGCTAACCAATATTATTACCTTCATTCATTACGAGCTCAAGTGGGAGCTGTTAGAATATGATCACGTAAAAATGAACGTATGTCCGGAAAGTATTTAAGCCTACGGGGTCACACCTCAACGTGAATGTAACTATAATTAATTAATATATTAAATGTAATTTATTGATTAATTTGATCACGAAAAACTAACGAAGGTCCATTAAAAGAGTTACTAGTTAACGGTACTTAACTAACGGACTTAACAAAGAAGAGTTGGAATTAGGAAACAATTAGGAAAACCCCTCTAGAATGTTCTAGGGGGGACGGTCGACCAAAGGGTTCCAAAACCCTAAACTTGGTCATCAAGTTTCCTAAACAATATATATAGAGACCTAACCTAATTGTTTTCTACACACAATTCATTAGGTTTTCTAAAACCCTAAAAATCTCTTCTTCTCTCTTTCTCTCTTGGTTCGATCGACATCAACAAAACAAAAGGGTTTCGGGGTTTTGTTTGGTTCGAATAAGAAGATAGTAACAAAGGGTTGTTCGGTTCGTGATCAAGTACTAGCATACATACATTCCAACGTTGTGTGTGCAATCGTAGAGAGGTTTAATTCAAACCTTCTTATAAAGGTTTCTTGCTTTATTCTCTCCAATTTAAGGTACACGTTTTCTATCTTGGTTAATTAATTAACTACATAGATTTGATATTCCGTTGCGTGCTTTGTGATTTGATTTGATAATAGTTATATAACCCAACACCACTTTGATGTTGTGGATTGATCTTTGTGTCACTTAGTAGCTTTCCTGGATTCTTCCACAATTCCGACACATCCTCCGCTAATTGACCTACTTGCTTTTGCAAACTTTCAACCGTCTTGTCCTGGATTTCATTCTTCCTATCCATCTCTTTCAAGTACTCCATGATTTCCCGAGTTGACACATCATTACTTCCCGAAGGCCCACCTTGGTTATTACCTTGTTGATAGTTCGTCAGGTAGCCTCTATTGAATCCTCCCTGATTTTGGCCACCTTGGTAATTCCCTTGGTTGTAGTGTCTGCCATGGAATGGTTGAAATGGTGCTCCACTATTTTGGTTGTTTCCTTGAAAGTTCGAGTTGAGTTGATTTGAAGAATTTCCATACCGAAGGTTTGGATGGTTTCTCATTCCCGGATGATAAGTGTTGGAGTTCATGTCAAATGGTCTATTTTCTCCATACACTTGTTTCACTTCTTCAACTTGTTCTGGGATCAATGGACATTGCAAAGCCGTATGTCCAAGTTCATCACAACTTTCACAAATCCGGTATTCTTGAGAAACTTGAGCAACACCCTGATTTTCAGCTTTCCCCAACTTAGCAAATTTTCGTTCCAAAGCTTCAAGTCGATCTTTTGTGGCTTGATCATTTGTTGATAAAGTAGAAGCTATTGGATGCCTTGCTCTCCTATTTGATTGAGCTTGTCTTTTCGAATTCACACTCATTTTCTCCAAAACTTCCCAATCAACATCTTCGGGATTAGTCAAGAAAGTTCCATTACTAATTGAGTTCACATCTCTTTTCTCTTCCGGTAATAAACCATAATAGAAAGCGGTGATTAATTCCCATCTAGCAATCCCATGGTGTGGACATGTTCTCAATAACTCATTAAACCTCTTGAAAGCTTCATGAAAAGTTTCACCCGATTGTTGTTGAAAAGTTCTTATTGAAGTTCTTGCATCACTAGTCTTTTGCATCCGTGTAATACTTATCCAAGATGTGTTGTTGCATTTCAGCCCATGTAAAGATGCTTCCCGATGGCAATGCTAAGAACCATTGCTTTGCTTTATCTTTCAAAGTGAACTGAAATAAGACTATTTTAACTTCATCCGGAGAAAATCCTTGACCTCCAATGGTACCACACATAGCCTCAAACTCCAACAAATGCAAATAAGGCTCCTCCGTTGCTTTACCATAGAAACTCGGTAAAATACTCAAACATTGAGGTCTAACTTCAAAAGCTCTACCCCTCAACACCAGTGGTACTATAGGCGAAGCATTAATGGCTATGGCAGGTCGGAAATGACTATCAACGCCTTGTGGCGAAGGTTGATAGTTCATGTTTGGCATGGCACGATTATGTGGATGGTAAATTGGGTGATTTCCACGACGGTTTTGGCGGGGTGGTGGTGGACCATGAGGAATTCTTGATCCTTGGTTGACATACTGAGGTTGGTTATATTGAGGATATTGAATGTTTTGTGGTTGCACATAATCATCTCCATCATTCCAATCATATCCATCATCATGATTATCGAACCTCCCATCATTCCAATTATCAACTCTTTCATACACCGACTCCTCCGTATACCGTGATCCATCTCCATCATAGGTTGGTATTCCAAATCGGTGAGGAGTTGTGAATCCACTCCTCATGGATCGGGGTGGATGTTGTTGTTGAGGTTGGTTTTGGGGTTGGACATTTTGTTTAAGGTTAGGTTCTTGTTGGGTTCCGGTTGGTTGAATAATTGGTGGTATATTTCCGAAATCACTCGTGTTTGCACGATGAAGTACTCGGTTTCTCCTAGTTGTTTTCTCAATTTCCGGATCAAACAACAAAGGTGATTTCTTCTTCGAATACCTCGTATGCATAAACACTCTGCAATCTACACAAATAACACACCTAGCGTAAATCTGAATTACAATAATAAAAAGGAAATAAACAAACTACTAACAAAACTAAACTAATTCTTTTTGTGTTTTCTGAAGATTTTAACAATTTAGAAACAAACTTTAACACTTTGCATACCTATTACCCGGCAGCGGCGCCAAAATTTGATCGATGTCGTTGGACCGATCAAAAATAAAACTAATCACCCCTAATTAGTTAGGGTAAGTCGAGTATCGTATCCACAGGGAATCAAGGAAAAGTGTTAAACAATTTTACAAAGTTAATTTTACTAGACATAATCATAAAATTGATTGATTGATTGATTTTGATTAAAACTACAATTGATCATAAACTTAACAAAATACTTTAATTAAATAAAATGGATAATTCTCATGCTTCAAATTATGTTTTCAAAAGTATAACCTAACTTATGTTCGTTGGAAATCACATAGACATGATTCGTTATTGTTAGGTCCAGATTTACTAGACTCGCTCCAGACGTGACTACTGGAGCCCTCTGAAGATTTATCCAGAAATTATGTGAATACCAGTGAACAACTTACTTATACTGGAATCTGGATTCCACCAAATTTGTTCACTGGACTTCACTCCAGTCAAGATCTTTCCACTGAAGAACATTCTCACTGAAGTCTGAAGAAAGAAGTCTGACAAATAGCGGAGCTCACTGGAAGACTTACCAGATCTCCTTACTGGAGTCCTTGTCAGTGTTCTAGACCTTACAAGTCTGAACACTGATTACAAGGAATTGACTTTATGCCTTTACATACCTTTAACCGGACAATCCATTTGTCTTTTGTTAAAAGCCTTACACGCATGTAAAGGTGGTTGGTTAATTAGAAGACAAGTCACTGTCATGTGACTTTATTCTTGTACTTTAATCAATGCTTTTAAGGAATTAATGTAATTTCCTTAAATGCATGTAACCATATTTGTACGGCAAAAAGAATATTATATTTATTCTTTTTGCCTATAAATACCAAGTCACTTCTTCGTCCAAATATATACTTTTGCAATTTGAACAAACCAATGGCCATGCTAACAATAATCCTTTAAATGCTAGACCTCCACCCATAAATGAATTTGAACAAACCAATGACCATGCTAACAATAATCCACCACCACCACCTCATATTCTTGCTTCTCCACACGTGCATGTGCACTACTCGAATACTACTGTTCCCAAATTCAGGGGGAATGGTGATGAATTTGGCACGTGGAAGGCTAGGATGTTATTACATGTTACTGGTATTGAGAGGAATATGCTTAAAATTTTAAATGAAGGACCCTATATTCCTAGAAGTCCTCTCAATCCACTTCTTGATCCAACTGGATCAAGATCTGGGAGGGAAAAGAGAGAGAAACATTGGTCTGAAGAGGAAATGAGACTTGTCAATATTGACACTACTTTAAAAGTCATGATCCTCTGTAAAGTCCCTCACTCGATGGTTTAACCCACAAGTGTAGAATAACAAATCAAGTAATCACTAGAGATAACTAGTATTAAAGGTCAAGTAAGCACTAGATTGGACTAGTATTACGATTAATATAAATGCAAGAATATATATAACGTAATACGTACTTAAGCAATATAAAGATAAGCAAATAAGTAAATGGTGAGACACAATGTAATTTTCAAGTGTATTTTATTTATTGATGTTAAATAAAATACAAGGTTATTGCGGAACAAGATATTACAAAGTAAGTATCTAAACAACCTATGAATTACAAGTGATCTAATCTTTGCTAAATAAACTCTTTGATCGAAATACTTAAAGTTGTGAAGTATAACTATTTAGATCGAGAGTATTTGAGCAAAGGCACCAAATTGCAAAAGTATATTTTGGACGAGGAAGTGACTTGGTATTTATAGGCAAAAAGAAAAATATAATATTCTTTTTGCCGTACAAATATGTTACATGCATTTAAGGAAATTACATTAATTCCTTAAAAGCATTGATTAAAGTACAAGAATAAAGTCACATGACAGTGACTTGTCTTCTAATTAACCAACCACCTTTACATGCGTGTAAGGCTTTTAACAAAAGACAAATGGATTGTCCGGTTAAAGGCATGTAAAGGCATAAAGTCAATTCCTCGTAATCAATGTTCAGACTTGTAAGGTCTAGAACACTGACAAGGACTCCAGTCAGGAGATCTGGTAAGTCTTCCAGTGAGCTCCGCTATTTGTCAGACTTCTTTCTTCAGACTTCAGTGAGAATGTTCTTCAGTGGAAAGATCTTGACTGGAGTGAAGTCCAGTAAACCAATCTGGTGGAATCCAGATTTCTGTACAAGTAAATGGTTCACTGGTCTTCACATAATTTCTGGACAAATCTTCAGAGGGCTCCAGTAGTTACGTCTGGAGTGAGTCCAGTAAATCTGGACCTAACATCCTCGGGGCCGTTCCTGAAGCTCTAATTCCTACACTAGTGCTTTATCCCAGTGCCAAAAGCATGTGGGATGAACTAGTGAACCAGTATGAAGGTGGTGATGATACTATTGTTACCAGGAAAGTGGCTTTAAATAAGAAGTACGAGTCATTTTTTGCCCTACCCAATGAATCATTAACTGGTACCTACACCAGATTTATGTCTATCATAAACCAGTTAAGAGGGCTTGGGGCAGAGAAGGACAAGGACATACTTCTAGAAAAATTTTGTGATATTCTTCCTTCAAAATGGTCTCACATGATTGTGGTCTTGAGACAAGGTAAAACCTTGCATTCCCATACTTTGTCATCTTTGTATAGAGCCTTCAGATTCACTAAAGAGAATCAAGCCCAGAGAATTGAGGCAGAAAAAGATGCTATTAATCATGCTTCCAGTAGTTTCCCAGTGGTTAGTCATACCGAACCACCATATGCAGCATTAATGTCTTCCGAGAATGTATGATCTATGAAGAAGATGATGTCTGAATTAATGGATTATGGAGTCATGAATAATATCTCTCCAGATTATCATGAAACTGACAATGATGATCTAATGACTATGATGGCTAAAACATTTAACCGTTTCAAAGCCAGAGCTAACAGACCCACTGGACACAATGCACCCTATTCTTCCACTGATAAAACCAATTTGACATGCTTTAAGTGTGGCAGAAAAGGTCATTTCATGAAAGAGTGCAAGTCCAATCAGTTTGTCTCACAATCTGGTCCATCACCTTCTTATAACAAGCCTGATGATAGCTATAGATTAAAATACAAAAAGCTTAAGGCTCAAATTGCTCTCATGTCTGCAGAAAAAGATAATAATAAATGCATGGTGGCAAAAGAAGAATGGGTTCCCTCTGATGACTCATCAGTCGATGATGAAGAGGAAAGAGATTGTTGTTACATGGCTCTAGCTGATGAAGAGCATCTGGTGAAAGAAGATGTCACATCTGGAAGATGGGTAGACATTGTCATTAAAAAGGTAATAGATTATGACAAAGAAACTGATCCTGAGTTAAATTTGGACATTGCTGAAGCTTTAAACTCTGATTTAATGTTTGTGGAAACTGTTCGTTCAGAAATGTCAAATAATTTTGAAACAGATTTTTCTGAAATGACAAACCTACAATCTAAGTTAAAAGAATTGCAAGATATTGAACTAGCTTTCAAAGAACAAGTTTTGGTTACTGAACAACTGGTCCAAGAAAAGGAAGAACTGGAAAATCTTTTATCAAAAGAAAAACTTGTTATCCAGTCATGGCTTGAGACCAAGAAACCATATGATGTTGCACATAACCAGTACCCCTCCCAAAAACGTGCATATCTAGGGGGTGATGTTAATGCTGCTGCATTAATACCTGTTGTTGACCGACTGCCTGAAGTGTTAAAACCCAACACTATATATGATGAACCAACAACACCCAAAACTTGTATTATTCCTCCTGTTCAATTGTCTGAGGTTAAGACTGGAGCTCCACAGATGAATGCTCCATTCAAGAAGGTTAAGCAGAATAAACCTTTGCCTCAATCATCTTCTAAAGAACCCCAGGTTCAGAAAAAGAAGAATGTTGTTCCTCCACCTAAGCCAAAAGTACAGTCAACTGGAAAGGTTATGGTGTCATTTGAAGAAAATATTTTGTTAAGGTTAGAGAGTCAGTTTCAACTACTGGCTCGACAAGTTCAAAGTTGTAATGCAAGAATTAACAATTTTGAGGGTACTTCATCTTGCCCTAAACAAAATACAAAACCTTTTTCAAAGAAAGAAAAATCGAGCACACCTATTGATAAGCAAAAGAAAAAGGTTTCAAAACTGTCAGCCCCAGTGGTGTTTACTGAGAAACCCACTATTTTTGAAAGTGAAATCAACCAGATACATGCTGGGATCCATCCTTGTGGATCCAGAGAACCCATCAGTCGATGGGTTCTTAAACCTTTAAACTAATAATCTGGTGGATGTGTAGGGCGATCGAAAGAAATATATTTGGTATCTTGACAGCGCTGCTGGCAGGACAATGACCGGATGTAAGACCCTGCTGGAGGAGTTCGAAGTCTCAGACGGACCCTCCATTACTTTTGGAAATGATGGTTCTGGAAAGACTAAGGGATATGGTGTTCTGAACAATGGTCAAGTCAAATTCAGACGAGTGGCTTATGTAAATGGGTTGAAGTATAACCTCATAAGTGTGAGCCAGTTGTGTGATGATGGCTACCAGGTGTTATTCAACATCTCTCAAGGCATCGTATTTAATAAGGGTTGGAAGGTAGTATTGATTGCTCTCAGAAAAGGGAATGTGTACATAATGGATATGGAAAGCTCTCCTTCAGAGCAGTGTTTCTATACCAAGGCTGATGAAGACACAAACTGGCTATGGCATAAAAGGTTGTCCCATTTAAATTTCAAAAATATCAACAAGTTGTCCAAAAAATAACTTGCATATGGGATACCTTCTGTCTCCTTCAAAAAGGAAAGGCCATGTCCAGGATGTGAGATGGGGAAGCAGAAACGCACCAGTTTCAAAACAAAACAGAATTTTAGCATATCTGAACCTCTTCACATGCTTCATATGGACCTCTTTGGTCCAGTGAATGTTCAGACTCGTGCTGGTAAGAAATATACCCTGGTAGTTGTTAATGAATACTCCAGATATTGTTGGGTAATATTTCTTAGATCAAAGAATGAAATTGCTGCTGAAATCATCGCTCTTATCAAGCAAATTGAACTCAAATACAAGCGAAAAGTGTGTCAGTTAAGAAGTGATAATGGAACAGAATTCCAGAATGCAACTCTAGAAAAATTCTACACTGGCATCTCCCAGAATTTCTCATCAGCACATACACCAGAACAAAATGGAGTTGTAGAAAGAAAGAACAGAACGCTGATAGAAGCTGCCAAGAGTATGCTTGTTGAATCTGGTCTTCCTAAAATGTACTGGGCTGAAGCAATTGCAACCGCTTGTCATACTCAAAATCACTCAGTATACGTGAAGAGACACAAGAAGACATCCTATGAAATATTGAGAAATAGAAAACCAAATATTGGTTATTTTCATGTTTTTGGATGTCCAGTATACATCCTGAACGACTCCAGTCAGTTAGGCAAATTTGATGCCAAAGTTGACGAGGGATATTTCTTAGGATATTCAGCCATTCGCAAAGCCTTCAGAGTTTACAACAAAAGACTGGAAAAGGTCCAGGAGTCAATACATGTTACATTTGATGAGTCAAATGAAGCAATTAATAAAAGGCCAACCCTTAATTTTCCCTCAGAAAGTCCAATTATCTTTGGTAAATCTGATCCTATCATCTTCAACAAAGATTCATCTGAGGATGCTTCCAGTCATCCTAACTTGGAACCAGTGCAATTTGAAAAACCTTCCAGTAATACTTCATTCTATCCTTCAATAAGTTTCAAACTACCCTCTGAACTTGTTATTGGATCAGATGTTCGTACTACTCCTCCAGTATCAGATTCAATTGATCTTGAGCCAGTAATCCAAGAAATGCCTTTAAATGAAGAATTTCATGATGCAAATCATGATCTTACAGATTCTGATGAAGATGCTGAAGTTGTCTGGCAAGATCCTACTCCAGAGAATCAATTGAATTCTTGCACTGATATTGTTGTAAGAAACAATCCTGGTCAATACTCTAAGTGGACAAAAGCTCACCCAATTAACCAGATTATCGGTAACTCCAGTAGAGGGGTTCAGACCAGAAGTGCCTCCAGTGAACAATGTTTATATGTCAGCTTCTTGTCACTAATGGAACCGAAGAAGATTGACGAGGCAATGAATGACCCAAGCTGGGTGATAGCTATGCAAGAAGAGCTTCACCAGTTCGAACGAAATAAAGTTTCGAATCTGGTTCCCCCTCCAGTTGGCAAGAAAGAACCAATTGGAACCAGATGGGTCTTCAGGAATAAAGTTGACGAAGATGGTCATGTGGTCAGAAATAAGGCCAGATTGGTGGCACAAGGGTACGTCCAGGCAGACCTTGACTTTGAAGAATCATTTGCACCAGTAGCAAGGTTAGAAGCCATCAGAATGTTTTTAGCCTTTGCTGCTCATCTTAAATTCAAGGTCCACCAGATGGACGTAAAAAGTGCATTTTTGAATGGAGAATTAGAAGAAGAAGTTTTTGTCAAGCAACCTCCAGGATTCATTGATGAAAAGCATCCACATTGGGTATATCGTCTGGACAAGGCACTATATGGCCTCAGACAAGCCCCACGAGCCTGGTATGATACTCTGACCAAACATTTATTAGAAAATGGTTTCAAAAGAGGTGCAATTGACAATACCTTATTTATTCTTCGTGAAAGAGGTAATCTTCTGTTGGTACAAGTTTATGTTGATGATATTGTTTTTGGTTCTACTGATGAATCTTTGTGCAAGAAATTTTCAAAAATAATGTCCTCAAAATTTAAAATGAGTTTAATGGGTGAATTAACATTTTTTCTTGGACTCCAGATTAAACAAACCAGTGATGGTATTTTTATTAATCAAGAAAAATATGTTAGAGATATGTTAAAAAAATTCAAGATGAACTCTTCACCCTCAAAATCAACTCCTATTTCTGCACCTTTAACAATAGATTCAGACCCTGATGGTAAGCCAGTGAACACCACTATCTATAGAGGCATGATTGGTTCACTAATGTATTTAACTGCCAGTAGACCAGATATAATGTTTGCAACATGTCTTTGTGCCAGATATCAGTCTAACCCAAAAGAATCTCATCTGGCGGCTGTAAAGCGCATTCTGAAGTACCTTAAGGGTACTCCCAGTTTGGGTCTTTGGTATCCCAAAGGCTCAGGCTTAGATCTAATGGGTTATTCAGATTCAGATCATGCAGGTTGTAAGATAGACAGGAAATCTACTACTGGTGGATGTCATTTCCTTGGTGGCAAACTGGTGAGCTGGACCAGTAAGAAGCAAACTTCAGTTTCTTTATCCACTGCTGAAGCAGAATATGTGTCTGCAGCCAGTTGTTGTGCTCAGATACTCTGGATGAAGCACCAGTTGCTTGATTATGGTATTAAGTATTCAAAGACTCCTATCTTTTGTGACAATACTAGTGCCATTGCTATCTCAAACAATCCAGTCATGCATTCCAAGACGAAACACATTGATGTCAGGTATCATTTTATTCGCGATCATGTATTGAAGAATGATGTTGAAATCCACTTTATTCCCACTGATAAACAACTTACTGACATTTTTACAAAACCTTTGGATGAGAAAACTTTTCAAAATCTTGTCAGTGAGTTAGGAATGTTGAACCCTTAATCTGGAACCTTGTTATGAACGCCTTTGTGACACTGGCAGGGTTCTTTGATTCCAGATTTATAAATCTATACCAGTAAAGCTATCGAATGCCTTTGTGATACTATCTTTGCACTGATAGATTTATGGATCACCATTCTAGGGGAAAGACTCAGACCATATTTTTTTATATATATCTAAGTTTCAAAGGGAATTTATTAATTTATTTTCTCACTAGACAAATTTTTCTGAAAAATGTTTCTAGTACCTTGTAAATGTTTCCCTCTCATTAATACTGGATAAGTTGATGTGCATGTTTAAAGTAACTTTTGGTTCTTTGTAAATGTGTCCCTCTCATTTGTTTATATTAGTTGATGTGCGTGTTTGAGGATTACCAGAATGGTCAATCTGGGTACTTACTGGAGTGTCCCTCCAGTGTACCATTAATGCATGTTCTACTGAACTTATCCACCAGTGAAACTGGAGTGTCCAGTCAACCTCCAGATGCATTAAAATGAGTCTGTATGTGTCAAATCATTTCTTTTTAATATTTTAAGGATAGTGCATGCCAACCTTACAAAAATTTCATCTAGACAGTTACTGTTCAGCTTACGTAGCATGACACTTTCAATTTAAATGATGGTATTTGTTACCTTGGGAAGACAAAAAGTGTTAGTGGGTATTTTTGTGGGCTGTCAACCGTCATACATTTATGTGTGATGGGAAACATTAAATGCGGATGTCAAAACCGATCAAAACTGTTTTGAACTTTTTCAAACTTACCGTTTTGAATTCCATTTTCTCTTTCCTCTATAAATACTCGCATTTACCTTTACTTTCAGATTCATCTCGAAAAATTCATTTACTCCCAAATCTTCAAATTCCTTCATTTATTTCTTTTTTCATTTACTCTCCAATAATCATCATCTCTCTTATTAAATTTCAGCTTTCACTTTCATTTTCATAATATCTATAATGGCTCCCAAACCATCTCCTAAAAATCTCCTTGCTGCAAACTATAATCCTATCGATAATGTCAAGAAGGCATCACATATATCTCTTTCTGCTGATGCCATCCGCATAAACATGAATAACTGGATGGCAAAACTCTCAACAAATCACACCGCCACCTCTATCATTGGAAGGTTGAACACCTTCTTCTTAAGTAGCCCACTCTATGGTGCCCTAACTCTTAATCCGGGCAAAATGTACCATGAATACCTATGTGAATTCTGGTATACTGTTGTGTACATGGAGAGTGATGAATCCATCCACTACACCCTAAAGCAAGGCACCAAACATTTCACCATTACTGTTGATTCCCTCAGGGATGCTCTGAGGATGAATTATTTTGATGAGAATGAGATGCCCATAGAGATTACATCTGGAATCAATACCAGAGAGGTGTGCAGGATGATGGGACACACAGAGATAGTGGACGAGAATGGTCAGCTGCTCAGGAAGGGCACTGTATATATGAGCAGGCTGACAGACTCTTGGAGGTATTTCTTCACTCATCTGGTTGAGTGTTTGGGTGGCAGTTCTGGAGGTCTGGATCAGATTAACCAGACACAGCTTCAGATTGCTTACTGCCTATGGCATGGATACAGGGTGGACTTTGCCCAGATATTTTTCAATGATCTGGTGGACAGACTGAGGGTCAAGAGCAGGAAGGCCTTCATTCCATATATTCACTTTCTGTCCATCATTTTCAGAAGGGCCCTGAAGAATGAGTACAATGTAAATACAACTCATTTTTCAATGTGTGAATACCTGAGGGACCTTAACCAGTTGACCTCATCTCCTACTGAGGTCGACATCCCATCGGTGATGCTCTATCAGTTCAGGATTCAAGAAGATGCAATTGCATCATCATCGGATGAGGAGGTTGCTGGTGAGCCTCATAATGTTGAGGAAATTACTGATGAAGTTAATGCTGAAAGGGTACAACCTATTTCCCAGATTGCCCCAGATCTTCAGCAGCCTGGGGTGAATATTGTTGAAATTCCACCTAACCCCACCAGGCCAAGAAATAAAACTCTTCGTCTGAGGAGAGACGGAGTTCTGGTGTCAGCCATTCCAGAATCTACTCATCAAGATTCTGGAGAAATGGGTCAGGAGACTGCCCCAGTAACCACTCCCCCAGTCCAAGTAGAAGGAAGTGGTGAACAAGAAAGAGGATCTGGATCACCTCTTGTCATTCAAGTGGCAACTGCTGAAAGTGGGGACATCATGGCTGCTGATGGGTCCTTGATTGTTGAAGAAGTTGAAGGGGAACAAGTTAGGCAGACTGGAGAAGAGAATCTGGAGCAGGTGGCTCAGATTGATCTAAATGTTGGGGTGGAGAATGTACAAGTAGAGGACCAGGCAGGTGGAACCGGCCCAGATTGGGATATGGTTGATTCTCCACTGTCTGAGGACAATGACTTTGATGTAAACATGAGTTTTCTGGGAGAAGAAGTAATCGATCGCACCATCCACTCTGTCTCCCAGTCAATTCTATCTGATATGCCTCCTCCACCCCCAGTAAATACACCAACACCCCTTCCAGAACAAACAACAACAACACTTGAATCACCCTCTGTTCCAGAAATTTCAAATTCTAAACCACTGTCAGTCACCCATCCAACTGAAGGTATCACAAGGGTGTTGCCAGTATCAACTATCACCAGATCTACCAATCCTTCCAGTGGTGTCTCCTTTTCTTTTTCAACCGAGGTCCAAGGCCTTTTTGATAAGGTGGCGGACCTGGAGAGATCACTTCAGGCGTCTTCTCAAGTTATTTCTGACTTTAAATCTATCATTTCCAATAATCTTAAGTCAGAAATGAATGTTTTTGCTGGTAATGAGAAGATTGTCTTCGAGAAGCTGGATGAATTTGTCATGGCTACAAATAGAAATTCTGAATCAATACAAGTTGTTGTCCAGGGTATCAACGAGGATGTGGTAAGAAGTATCCAGACTGCCATTCAAACTGAAGTTGCTCAACCTCTGGCAAGTCTGGCTGGTGATGTTCAGAATCTAACCACCAGAATAAGCTCTCTGGAAAGCAGGCCAACTCTGGAGAAAAACTCAGTGGTCAGCACCCTCAGTGATGAAGTTGTTAGGAAGTTCAGGGGAAACATGTTAAAAGAAATCATTGAGGAGGTGTCTGAAACTCTCCTTAGAAATCTCAGAGATGGCTTGTTGCCTGAAGTTATGAAGATGATTGACGCCCAGTTGCCTCGCCACTTTCCTCAGGATCTTGAGATAATCAAAAAGGAAGTGATGCAGTTGAGGAAAACTGTAAACAACATAGCTCCAGTGTCTGGTCGTACATTTGACTCCTTTGACAGACATACACTGGACCAGGTGTGGAATCATCTTCAGTCTGGAGATGCTTCCAAGGGGGAAGGTTCTGGTTCTGGAACTGAGAAGGTTGATCTCAGGAAAATGATAGAGGTTTGGAAGAAGGTGATTGGTGAAGATGTCACTGGTACTGAAGCCAGTGGACATGTTGAGGAAGAGGCTGCTGGTACTGATGCCAGTGAGCCAGTTTTTTAAGAGTTCCCAGATATCACTACAACAATGAAAAGTCTCAAAAGCAAGAAAGTGGTATCTGGGAAACCAACAGATGAGGCAGATGAGTATGTATCTGCTAATGAGGCCAAAGCAAAGAGACTGGAGCAAGAGTGCATCTTAATCGAAATCTTCAAGAAAAAATTAAAAGATGACTTGATTGCTCACCAGTTGGATATGGCCAGGCATGGGACTCTGGATTCTTACAACGCTGGTAGGTTGGGCGTACAAATTGAAATATACAAGAAGATGAAGGATGATCCCAGGCTGAAGAAATGTCTGGATGCCTTGGATGATGTCTATATTCGATCCATGTATGCTCAGGATGAACAAGTTTATGATTCTGAAATTTATGGGGTAAGCATATTGGATCTTATTGCTCAGAGAAGAGAGGAACTGAAAAATCTCCAGCAACAGGTAAGGAGTAATGCAACAGCTCTGGAGCATGAATATAGGAAGAAAGTTAAGGGTTTGCCCAAGGCACCGGTCAAGAAGTCCAAAGCTGCCAAAGATGCAGATCTCAGTACCTTCATTCCCTTGAACACAACTGAAAGAATCAATAAAGAAAAATTTCAACAAATGGCTGAACAGAGAAAAGTGTCAAGGGAAGTGGATGAAATGGTGAAAAGGGCTCAGATAAAGGAAAAGTATGAACATTTGTCACAATTTAGAGCTGATGTCCGACCAATAATGGGTGCTGAGATCCATCTGGCAGAAAATCATGATAACTTCTCTAAGTTCCATGTCAAACTCTTCAGAGAAGGGAACTTTACTGATGAAAGGAAGGACACCTCAATCAGGGCTTTTGGATGGTTAGAGTTAAGAGAGATTGGGCTTTCATTCAGGGGTAAAGATGTCTCCCAGGATGTTAAATACTTTATGAAGAGGATTGGCAAGGAATGGATGAGGAAGGAATTGATGGAGATGGAGTTGGGCTTAAGGACTTCTCTTACTACGTCTTTATCTCCAGGTGTAAAGAGGAAGGCCACTGAAGAGCCATCTGGGCATGCTGAAAAGGAAAAGGCATGACTCTGATATTGTACTTGTATTTATTTTATGTTGATAAAATTATAACTTTCCTCCAGTTGATGTCTGTAAATATAAGTTGCAATTCCTATTTTTCACAAGTACTTATCCAGATTAAGTCTAGAAATTAATATGTACAAACTAGGAACACTAATGATCTATAAAGTGGCTCTCCAGAAATTCAAATTAGACTTAGTCAAATTTTTCAAGGATTTTTCAAGCACAAACTTGTATAGATAAATGCTTGAAAATCCTTGCATAATTTCTAAACAAATAGGGTGAATTTGTTAGGTTCAGATTTACTGGACTCGCTCCATACATGATTACTAGAGCCCTCTGAAGATTTGTCCATAAATTATGTGAAGACCATTGAACAACTTACTTGTATAGAAATCTGGATTCCACCAGATTCGCTCACTGGACTTCACTCCAGTCAAGATCTTTCCACTGAAGAACATTCTCACTGAAGTCGAAGACTGAAGTCTGAAGAAAGAAGTCTGACAAATAGCGGAGCTCACTGGAAGACTTACCAGATCTCCTGACTGGAGTCCTTGTCAGTGTTCTAGACCTTACAAGTCTGAACACTGATTACGAGGAATTGACTTTATGCCTTTACATGCCTTTAACCGGACAATCCATTTGTGTTTTGTTAAAAGCCTTACACGCATGTAAAGGTGGTTGGTTAATTAGAAGACAAGTCACTATCATGTGACTTTATTCTTGTACTTTAATCAATGCTTTTAAGGAATTAAAGTAATTTCCTTAAATGCATGTAACCATATTTGTATGGCAAAAAGAATATTATATTTATTCTTTTTGCCTATAAATACCAAGTCACTTCCTCGTCCAAATTACATACTTTTGCAATTTCGTGCCGTTGCTCAAATACTCTTGATCTAAACAGTCATACTTCACAACTTTAAGTATTTCGATCAAAGAGTTTATTTAGCAAAGATTGGATCACTTATAATTCATAGGTTGTTTAGATACTTACATTGTAATATCTTGTTCCGCAACAACCTTGTATTTTATTTAACATCAATAAATAAAATACACTTGAAAATTACATTGTGTCTCACCATTTACTTACTTGCTTATCTTTATATTGCTTAACTACGTATTACGTTATATGTATTCTTGCATTTATATTTATCGTAATACTAGTCCAATCTAGGGCTTACTTGTCATTTCATACTAGTCCTATATAGTGATTACTTGACTTGTTATTCTATACTTGTGGGTTAAACCATCGAGTGAGGAACTTCACACTTTTCCCTAGTACCTCTCCTACCAGATGGGTCAAGAAGAGGACTAATACCACTGGACATAGCTATATATGGTCCATCCTTAAGGATTTTCAACATATACCTGTCAATCCCACCAAAATGCAAAAGCATTTTGGCCTTCTATGTGCCAAAAGTCTCACTGTTACCATCGAATTTGGGAACAGGAGTATTGGAATAATGCACATGGACGTGGTTGGGAGTAGGTTGAGGAGGATTATTGTTAACATTTTCATTATTCGGATTAATAGGAGGGGTTTGACCAGTTTCGAAATTAGGACCAGAACCATCTCCACTTCCAGTAGCAGCCATCGAAGCAGATCTAGGTTATAGAATTATAAATTCAACCTTTCTGCTCTGATACCACTTGTAAGTCCCAACTCAATAGATGGTACTCTACTGGAGACACCTCTATGTCGATAGTGAAGTTTCTTTGCAATACGTTCACTGAATCTGGACGAGACCAGTTACAGTGAACAGTATACCAGGTTAATCTGGAAGGTTTACTTATTAAGGTGACAAGTGTAAATAAGTAAATACAATGCAATAAGTAAATAACTTGTAAAGTAAAGGTGAGACAATATGTATTTTTCACTTGCATTTTATTTATTGATTATAAACAAAATACAAGGTTGATGTGTAACCAAGATATTACAAGTATGTAAATATCCTAACAACCAATGAAATACAATTGATCTAAACTTGGAAATTCTCTTTGTCAATCGAAACACTTAAAGTTGTGAAATGTTCCTTTTAGTGATTGAGAGAATATTGCACAAGTTCACTAACGATATTGCAGAATATATGTGTTTGCAAAGTTGTGAAAATGCTTTTGCAAGGACCTCCGTTTATAGTCGAAGGTTGAGCATTAGGATCTCAACTTCGACGTACATATATGGTTGACAACACACAAAAGTATTAGTAAATAATTCTTTGTGTGTGTGCTAAATAAAGTAAGACAAAAGGTTACTTTATTCAACCACTCTACATCTTTGCACTTTTATCCACAGACAAGATTATTATCCGGGTAAAAGGATGTAGTGTAAAAGGTCCTCCTCGTAATCAGTGTAAAGCTTTGTAAGAGCATTTACACTGGAGGATCTCCAGTTGATTAATCTCATAAAATGTCAACTGGGCTTCGCTGCTATTGCCATTCTCTTTCTTCCACTTGTTGTCTTCGACTTCAACTGGAATGTCTTCAGATATTGGTCGTCAGATCTCAACTGGAGGAAGTCATTAGTTGCACGAACTGTACATTGCAACTGGACTTCAAATATTTCAAACAATTCTTCATGCTCTACAGATGCAACTGAATAGCTCCAGTTTTCAGCCAAACTGGACCTAACACAATACATGTAACTACACGACTCCTTCCATATGCAAAATAAGATTGCAAGATAGCATCCCAATCACACGAAATAAAATCAATATTAGCTTTAGAACACACATCATTCCAAACTTCCCTCGAGTAGTTGCACTCAAAAAATAGGTGATCATGAGAATCAGGTTGCAATTGATAGAATGCACATGTTCTAGCCACAGTAGATGAAGCATGAATGTCCCAATTACCTAAAACATCTTGCTTCTTCAGTTTTTTGTTGCACACTAGCCATAAATGAAAAGCATACTTTGGTGTTATCTGAGCTAACCAAATGAGATCATACCATGGAACACCAATTATATACTACATTTTAAACAACATTCATCTTCAAAAACAGTGAACCAAAACTAAAACCAGAACCAGCTACATAAAACAACCAAACTAAGAATTATACAACCAAAAACATATGAAACAAACCCAACTAAGAACCAAACGCTTCTTCAACCTACACATTTTTTTTTAACGATCGTTGGGTTGCCCTTAGCTAGAAGTTTTCCAGGCCAGAATTCTACCCACTCTGATACCTCCAATACACCACATCGGGGGAGAAACCCCCAATTAAATTAATTGGAGGAAAACCCTGCTCCCTCTGGATTCGAACCCAGGTCTTTAGGATCCAAAGCCATCATTGAAAGACTCTCGTACCACTATGTTGTGAACCAATGGTAACATCATTGACCATTTTTTTTCTTCCCATTTGCCTCCACAGTGTTCTTAGCTCTTTTCAATTCAGGTATAATGTAAATGAATCTCCTACACATTGGTAGATCAACCCATCCAATAAAGCCATAATTATTTGATTCCTGATAACAAACAGATTTGACTTTCAAGAAAATTATCAAAATCAAAATGTTAAAAAATAGGGTTTTCGAATACTTACACTTCTTGAACAACAATAAAATCGACGACCTGGGTTCCTTTGTGTGAATATTGATGGTGTACCCGCCCTGCAGAACCATCCTATGACCCGAAGGATCATCCGTAGCAAAGGCACCCAGAAGAATAAAACCACAAAATCAACTTCCTATATATACGAGATCTGTTCCTATCAATAAGGACGGCCAAAAAGGGAAGTTGGAAAGATACCACGAAATGAGGAAAAACCCTAGATGGCTCCTCCAAGCATAAATCCCTATATAAAGCAAGAAAAGGTCCCGATGGAGGATCAACACACAATATCATAAAAACTCTCGATCATTTCTTACAAGAAAGATCATTCATCTTAAATATATACATTCATATACCGTTCGATTGGCGTAAAGAGGCTAGAACCCTACCTTCGGGGAATCGCCAACGAACAACCACAAAACCTCCATCATCCCATCCTTAATCCAATCACGGAGTAGTGTACAAACATTTGGCGCCATCCATGGGACCTAAACGTTGTTTAGGATTTCATAAACCCTTAAGCATATTTGTACATTTCTGCCGTATTCAATGGTTAAGAAAAATATACACAAACCCCTGAAAGAAAGAAGGTCGGCATTAGCTGTCAACCAAACGACGGCGGGAGAATCGACGGTGGCCAAAGAAACACCAGAAGGCTACTACTTCCCGCCGTTGGAAGGAAAAGCCTCGAATGATCCCTTGATCATTCAGGCAATGATTTTTAACATTGAAGTGCGAAGAGTCTACCTGGATAGCGAAAGTGAGTATGATGTCATTTATGAGCACTACTTCCTTAAATTGCCTGACGCAATAAGAGCCCGAAAAACCGATCCTCGCGGTCCCCTGGTGGGATTCTCAGGAGAGCACTCTTGGCCCCTAGGAGAGGTCGATCTAGACGTTAGCATCGGAGACGGGACACATGAAAGGACCGAAACGTTGGATCTCGTCATTGTACGATCCCCATCGCCATATAACATACTATTGGGAAGGACGGCGATGCAACGGTTCGAGATGGTCCCATCAGTGGTCCACGAGCTCGTCAAATTCAGATCTGAAACCGGAATGGGTGAGATCCGTTCGTCTTACGAACGGACGAAGCAAGTCAATGACGTGAAAAGGCAGGAAGATGAAAGGAAGGTCATCGCTACAGAGACCAGGGAATCCGCTGACGAAACGAAAGTGGTCGTCAACCCGTCGCTCCCGGATCAGTTGATATCCATAGGGGCACAACTCTCGGATGCGTGTAAATACAAGCTCCGAAAACTACTACAGTCAAACATGGATATCTTCGCGTGGGAATACGGAGACATGATGGAGGTCCTGAGGACCTTGACGCTGGAAGGAAAAACGTTCGTAATGGAGCACCATTTGAATGAACGAAAGCATATGGAACCAGTCCATCAGAAGAAACGTAGCCTCTCAGTCGACAGAGATAAGGTCGCCCGAAAAGAAGTTGACGAACTGCTGAAGGCGGGAATAATTCATAAATCCCCTTACCCCATCTGGATTGCAAACCCAGTAATGGTAAATAAAGGAGACGGAGGATGGCGGATGTGCGTGGACTTCACAAATATTAACAAGGTGTGCCCGAAACACTGTTACCCCTTGCCGGAGATAGACTGGAAAGTAGAATCGCTTGCGGATCACAAGCTCAAATGTTTCTTAGACGCCTATAAGGGGTATCACCAGATACAAATGGCCGAAGAAGACGAGGACAAAACGGCCTTCTATACGAGCAAAGGAACGTATTGCTACAAAAAGATGCCCTTTGGATTGAAAAATGTAGGGGCCACGTATCAAAGGTTGATTGATAAGGCCTTCGTCACACAAATTGGGAGGAATCTAGAGGCATATGTGGACGATATGGTCATTAAGAGCAGAGACGAGGAAGGACTCCTCGACGATATTCGTGAAACCTTCGGGAACCTACGGAAGATAAATATGAAGCTCAACCCAAAAAAGTGCTCGTTCGGGGTAGAAGAAGGAAAGTTCCTCGGATACTATATCAGTAACAAAGGCATCCACGCCAACCCCTCCAAGGTAAATAAATTAAAACAAATTCAGCCGCCAAAGACAATTAAAGAAGTTCAAAACTTGAACGGAGAAATCGCCGCTCTTAACAGGTTCCTCTCGCGAGGGACCGACAGGCAACTGCCCTTCTTCAAAACCTTGAAGGGGTGTGTCCAACAGAAGGATTTCACATGGACAGAGGAAGCAAACAAAGCCCTGGAGCAGATGAAGGAATACGTGGGAGATCTACCAACCCTCACGGCGCCCAAACCCAAGGAAACACTATTCGTATATTTGGCAGCCTCCGCCGAATGAGTCAGCGCCGTGCTGGTAGCCGAAAGGGACCAGAAGCAGATACCGATTTACTTCGCCAGCAGGGTTACAAGGAGCGGAGCCAAATTATCCAGAGTTAGAGAAGTTGGCTCTAGCCCTCGTTCATGCGGCACGAAGGCTGAGACGCTATTTCTAGGCGCACTCTATTGTTGTGCTATCGGACAAACCAATAAAACAAATATTGATAAAACCAGAAAAGTCAGGAAGGGTGGCCAAATGGGCCATTGAGCTGGGAGAGCATGAGATAGAGTTCCGGGCCAGACACGCAGTTAAGGGACAAATACTGGCTGATTTTATTACTGAAGTACAGGAATCCAAAGGCTCTAGAAATTATACACCGACGGGGCCGCAAGTTCCGATGATTGTGGTGCAGGCCTCATGTTAGTCAGCCCGGAAGAAAAAGAGTTCACCTACGCGCTAAAGTTCGAATTCATAGTAACAAACAACGAAGCTGAGTATGAAGCATTATTAGCAGGACTTCGAATGGTGAGAGACATGAAAATCCGCAACATACAAGTATACATAGATTCTCAGCTGGTTGCACGACAAGTAATGGGGGAGTACGAAGCAAAACAGGAAGCGACACATCAATACCTGGGGAAGGTACAGGAGTTACGAGAATGCTTCAGCCACTTCGAGATAGAACACATCAGGAGAAGCCAGAACAAAAAAGCGGACGCACTAAGCAAACTAGCTTCCCTGACCTTTGACCATCTTGGAAAAAAGGTGTTGGTAGAAGTGTTGAAGGAAAGATCGATTGAAGAAAAGCAAATATCCGACTTAATGTAAGAAGATGAAAAGAATTGGATGACGCCAATTTACGAATATTTGATAAGCGGAATATTACCCACAGAAAAGGATGAGGCGCGAAAGATCAGGATCAAGGTGCCACAATACAAGATTATGGACAAGAAATGTACAAAAAAGGGTTTGTAACGCCATGGCTGCGGTGCGTTGGGCCAAAACAAGCCGAAATAATCATCCGAGAGATACACGAGGGAATCTGCGGAGCACATTCAAGCGCCAGATCCGTCGCCACGAAGGCCATGCGGCTAGGATATTTTTGGCCAACGATGCACTAGGACGCAGCCACACTACTGAAGAATTGTGAGGCGTGCCAGCTGCGATCCAATGTACCAAGGCAACCCAAGACTGACCTGATCTCGGTAACCTCGGCATGGCCCTTCATGCAGTGGGGGATTGATCTAGTAGGTCCCCTCCCCGAAGCCGCAGGAAAAAAGAAATTCCTGGTTGTAGCCGTTGACTACTTCACCAAATGGGTAGAGGCAAAACCACTCGCCACTACCAATGGTGACCAAATGAAGAAATTTGTATGGGAACACATAATATGCAGATTTGGAATACTGCATACAATAATATCAGACAACGGGCCGCAATTTGCTAAAGGCACCTTCCCGGAATTTTGCAAACAACTCCAAATAAAACAATCCTTCGTATCCGTATACCACCCGCAAGGAAACGGACAGGTAGAGGTAACCAATAGAGAGATAGTCAAAGGAATACAGAAAAGACTGGGACGAAGCCACAAGGGTTGGATCGACGAGCTACCTTTGGTCATATGGGCAAACAGGACGACTCCGAAACGGAGCAATGGTGAAACTCCCTTTAGCCTGGCTTTCGGGATAGAAGCCGTGGCACCCACAAAATTCAAGGTATCGACCTACAGGATGATGAACACGGAGGGAAACTCCGAAGAGCTACGAGTCGACCTAGAGCTACTCGAATAACGAAGAGAAGTTGTAGCCATCAGAGAAGCAGCTTACAAAAAGAAAATAGAAAAGTACTACAATAAAAGAGTCAACCCAACGACATACAAAGTGGGGGACTACGTGCTGCGACTGAAATAGCGCAAGTGAGAAAGAATACAAAGGAAAGCTAGGCCTCACATGGGAAGGTCCCTATGGGGTAGTCATAGCCTACGGAAACGGAGCATATAAACTGGAAACCCCCGAAGGAGAGCCAGTCGACAGAGCATGCAACCAATCTGCGAAAATTTTACTATTAAATGCTTTTCTACATTTCTTGTAAAAAATAAATATGACGTTTTAAGTCACCTAAAAAAACAAGAAATGCATTTTTAAAAGCAACACACATGCATACACAATATTCATACTCTCGACACAAACCGCTAATCAACAAGTTTTCCCGATCAGCAAGATTCTTCGACAAAAGTTCCTTCTCTATAAAGTCACGAGCAACCGTGCCAGAAAAAGTAATAGGCCACACATCTGCAACGCCCTTCCCCTTCTTTACAACGGCATCAATCAGGTCAAACGGTGAAGCAGAAGGACCGACATCAGTTTTATACAATCAAGAAAAGAAACCCCAACCGTTAATTCAGCACCTCAAGATATGCGCACACCTACCCACTTAAATACTCGTCAAAACCTAATATAAAAAACTCCAAAAAACACCCTCGGAAGAATAAGGAATGGCAAAATAAGTCCAAAGGAATGCCCTCTTAGCACAAGCCCCTCCCTTTGGACTGGGGGCTTGATGGTGTACCCGCCCTGCAGAACCATCCTAAGACCCGAAGGATCGTCCGTAGCAAAGGCACCCAGAAGAATAAAACCACAAAATCAACTTCCTATATATACAAGATCTGTTCCTATCAATAAGGACGACCAAAAAGGGAAGTTGGAAAGATACCACGAAATGAGGAAAAACCCTAGACGGCTCCTCCAAGCATAAACCCCTATATAAAGCAAGAAAAGGTCCCGATGGAGGATCAACACACAATATCATAAAAACTCTCGATCATTTCTCACAAGAAAGATCATTCATCTTAAATATATACATTCATATACCGTTTGATTGGCGTAAAGAGGCTAGAACCCTATCTTTGGGGAATCGCCAACGAACAATCACAAAACCTCCATCATCCCATCCTTAATCCAATCACGGAGTAGTGTACAAACAAATGTCAATCGGTTGAATTATTTTTTTTTAGGATTTATAACGAATATGTGTAAAGGGAAAGACAAAAATGCCCTCATGTGAATGGCACATGGGAGGGGTAAGCGGAAAAGTTACAAAGATATGGACAAAATGTAAACATATCTAAAAGTTAACGGCAAGGATGAAAATCACAAAAATGATAAACCGCAGGGACGTTTTTTGCACTATAACTCTAAAAAGAATTTAACTGATTAAATGGACCGAGAAAACGTTTTCATTAAAACCCTTTTTTTTTTATCTTCTGTGGGGCGGGGGCTAAAAAAAAAAAGACGAAAGAAGACGCAAAGGCGGGGGTTTAAATTAAGGAATAATAATCGGCAGCGGCGGCGGCGGAGGGAAGGATGGGTGTACCGGCGTTTTACCGGTGGTTGGCGGAGAAATATCCGATGGTAGTGGTGGATGTAATAGAAGAAGAGGCAGTTGAAATAGAAGGCGTGAGAATACCCGTTGATACATCCAAACCAAACCCTAATCAAATTGAATACGATAATCTTTATCTTGATATGAATGGTATCATTCATCCTTGTTTTCACCCTGAAGACCGGGTATTAATAAATTTCTCTCTATCTTCATTATTCCACAATTGTTTTCTCTTTCTTTTATTTTTTTAATTAAATAAATATTACGAGTAATAAATTGGGAGGAATATGGAGTTACCTTATATATATTGTAATATTATGAAATAGTAGTTGAAATAAATGTGTTAATATGTCGTTAAGAACAAGTTGTCTGCGTGTTTATAGATATATACTAGCATAAGACCTGCACAACGCAGCTTGATTAAATATTTTTTAGGCAGTGTTCAATGATTCTTTATAGTGGTTTGTTGCAGCCTCGTAAAGGGGTTAACTACTGATGAAACTAATGTGATACCTGTATTCTTTCAGAAATTAGAAAATGCTCTGATAAATTGCAAAGTTGTATTAATAAATGAATTCGTTAAAAAAATCTTTAGTTATGAATCACACATATTGCATTCTATGTAATTTATAGTTATTAGAAAAAAGTTTGTTATTTAATATTGTGCAATGTAAGTTATAACAAATTAAAATAGATAATTGTCTAGATGATGAAGGTTTGACATTAGTTTGGGGAGGAAACTCTAGACTATTATCTATGTTATACCGGTACAGTAGTTTGGGTGTGTGTGTGTAAGCTCTTTATAATGTATACAGATGTATAGATAGATATTTATAAGGTTAATGGATTTTTCATAAATATGTAGGCTTGATGATTTTTTTTTAACTTGTTCTTATTAAAACTTGATGAATACCAATCATATAGAAGCTCAACAGAATACATACAATTAAATATGATGACAGATATTACCTATCTTCTGTTCCAAAAAAAGTTTGATAACAGAAAGTGCAATTGGAATATGCATAAACATCTATATATACATATGTATGTATGTATTAGGTGAATGGAACAAGCAAGTATTTTGATCACACTTTGTAGCATTATTTATGAAACGTTTACATCTGCCCAATCTTACTGTTTTCATGTATGCAGCCTTCTCCAACCTCTTTTAATGAGGTCTTTCAATGTATGTTTGACTACATAGATCGCCTTTTTGTCATGGTGCGACCACGAAAACTACTCTATATGGCAATTGGTGGGTACTTAGCCTTTTTTTTTTTTTTTTTTTTTTTTTTTGTGAAACAGGTAAATTATGGCACACATTGCAGTTTTTTTTTAATTTTCTGAAAATGTTGTGTAGATGGTGTTGCCCCAAGGGCAAAAATGAACCAGCAGCGATCTAGGCGGTTTAGAGCAGCCAAAGATGCAGCAGATGCGGTATTTTTGCTATTCATTTGTAGGGTTTTTATACTTCATTCTTTTTTATGTTTTACAATTAAATTTGACCTTTTAGGCAGCTGAGGAGGAGAGGTTGAGGGAGGAGTTTGAGAGGGAAGGCAGAAAGCTTCCTCCTAAACAAGAGTCTCAAACCTTTGACTCTAACGTCATCACCCCAGGGACTGAATTTATGGCAGTTCTCTCAGTTGCTCTGCAATACTATGTTCATCAAAGATTAAACAATGATCCTGGATGGAAACCTATTAAGGTATTTCGTTTACTTGACACATTAGCAGCCTTAAAAGTGTATGTGGATGAACGTTTATAGCACAATAAATTACTCTAACTTGTCATGGTGGTTCTTTTTTCTGAAGGTTATCCTCTCTGATGCTAATGTACCTGGTGAAGGGGAACATAAGATTATGTCCTACATTCGTCTTCAAAGGAATCTTCCTGGTTTTGATCCAAATACCAGGCATTGCTTGTATGGTTTGGTATTATTTTTCTTTCAACTCGGTTTTATTCTTTACAGTTTCCTCCGTCTTTTCTCTCTCTAATTTGTTCTACTTATTGGCTGTTTTGTATTTGTTAATATTTCAAACAACAGGATGCAGATCTGATCATGTTGGCTTTGGCCACCCATGAAGTTCATTTTTCAATACTTAGAGAGGTATAGCTCTACCAAGCCTAGTATAAAACCTAAATGTGCAGAGGGCTTATGAAGTATTTTGTCTTAGGAGAAAGTGAGAAACTGTTATTGTGACAGTAGTTTATTAAAAAAGAGGTTATAGTAGTCGTATAGTAGCCTGTAGTAAACATGTAGCATTAACGTATGTATTTTAATTGTGATTTTCCAGGTGGTATTTACACCTGGACAACAAGACAAGTGTTTTATATGTGGCCAAATAGGTCATTTAGCAGCGGCTTGTGAAGGAAAGGCAAAGAGGAAGGCAGGTGAATTTGATGAAAAAGGAGAAGCAGATGCCGTGCCTAAGAAGCCTTACCAGGTATAGCCCAAATTGACTTGTGCCATTATTATTTTACTTGTTGCAGAAGGATATTGAATAAAGAATTTTTGTTGTCATTTTTGTTAAACACATTTTTTTTCTTCAGTTTCTTAACATTTGGACACTTAGGGAGTATTTGGAATATGAAATGAGAATTCCTAATCCTCCCTCCAAGATCGATTTCGAGCGAATAGTTGATGACTTTATCTTCATATGTTTCTTTGTTGGGAACGACTTTTTACCACATATGCCCACTTTGGAAATTCGTGAGGTACATTTCAGCTTTTTTGCGTGTACCATAATATTGTTGCTTTTAGTTGATATTTGCAATTCTCTTTTGCCTGCTTTCAGGGTGCTATAAATTTACTTTTAGCCGTTTATAAAAAGGAGTTTAGGTCCCTAAATGGGTATCTAACTAATGGAAGCAAGGTAATTATTTTTTATTTTATTCAGCTTTTCACTTTCACGTTTCTACCCTGTGGGCTTTAAAGTCTTTTGGTACTCAACTTCTGAATTATTGCTTCTCTTTTTTATTTGCTCCCAGCCAGACCTTAGTAAAGTGGAGCAGTTCATTCAGGCCGTGGGAACCTATGAAGATAAAATTTTCCAGAAAAGATCTCGCTTGCATCAGGTTAATATCCGTGTCTATCTATCTATATATGTGTATGTGTGTCTATATATATAATATCGTAGGAATATAAATGTTTTCTTTTGTTTGTTCAGAGACAAGCTGAAAGGATAAAACGTGACAAAACTCAAGCAAAATCGCAAACAATAAGAGGAGATGATGCGGGACCACAAATGGAACCTGAATCATTAGTTGCAGTTGGGCGGTTTCAGGGTTCACGTCTTGCTTCTGGTCATACACCTTCACCATTTCAAGCCAAGGGAGCCAATGGTGACTCAAGCCGACCAAAAAAACTTGCACGTGTCTCTTCTGGGTCAACTGTTGGTGCAGCCATCGTTGAAGCTGAGAGCAATCTTGAAAGAGATAATGTATGTCTTCCTTGTGTGAATGATTTACATAATTCATAGTACAATACTGATGTAGTAGTTCTAGAGGTGGCACTTTTAACCCATTCATGTCAACATGGGTGTATATGGGCTGGATTTTATTGATCATGGATCAAATGGGTAAAATCTAGTCTGAATTATGAGAAGACAGATCAAAATGGGTTGAAGATCATCTAATGAGCTTTTAAATGCTTAAACCATTCATAACTTTTTTGTATATTTATTAAAAAACTATATTTATTATTTTACTATTTACTATTATAGCTTCTAAATATTTAATATATCAAATATGTATTAAATTTAAAAGATAGTTGGAACAAAGTGTTAAGTGTTCAACCCGACCCTTTATTAAGTTTTTCCAGCCGCTGCTCAACCCAACCATTTTTCTATGCTAAATGTAATATATTAACTTTTTCTGTGGATCTGGTTTCAAACAGACCAAAATTCAAATGAAATTGGTGCTTTCGCCCTATCTAAGTTTGTTATTTTAAATCATCTTTTACGGATTTCGTCTTTGAGATGGACACATAACCTCTTTCTCACAGAGTTACTTTTCTGCATCACTGACTTTGCAACAGAGTGCTTGTTGTATGTATTTCATATAAATTATTGGACAAGTTACTTTTCTGTTATTAAGTGTTGCGTGTTTTCAGGCACTTGACAACAAAGAAGAACTGAAGACAAAACTGAAGGGGATACTTCGTGAGAAATCTGATGCTTTTAATTCTGATGAGCCAGATGAGGATAAGGTTAGAGGATAGAAATTAATATAAACACTAGTTCTAGCTTTTACTTATATGACATGTGATAAGCAAATGACAGTTGGTGTACATATATCTCATATCTTCGGTCTTAGATGCTTACTTGTAATAAAGTACGAAGAAATTCACGTAACTGGCAGATTAAACTGGAAGTGCATTGGTGGCAGATGACTTCAATCTAAATTTCAAATCTGGGCAAATTTCCATTACTTTTATCTCATATCTTTCTAATGCATTGCTGGCAGATAAAATTGGGAGTGCCAGGGTGGAAAGAGAGGTATTATGAAGAGAAGTTCTGTGCTAAAACTCCCGAAGAGCTTGAGGAAATACGTAGAGACGTTGTAAGATTTTATTTTCTTTACCCAGGATGTCTGCCAATTGCTACCAAGGAGTTAAGAAATATATGCTAACAAATTTTTACAGGTTCTGAGATACACTGAAGGCTTATGTTGGGTGATGCATTATTACTATGAAGGTGTTTGTTCATGGCAGTGGTAACTTTCTTTTCTATGTTATCTAGCTGTTACGTAAATGACATTAATAAATAGTTGTAAAACACCAGTTAATATATATATATATATATATAAGGATTTGGAATTTTATTGAATCATTTCAGTCTGTGCCTTGAATTAATTTTAAGCAGTTTAAAGGTAGCTAAATTTTGGTGGGTTTTGTAATTTATCACAAAGGTAGTTTTCTTGTATGGGTCAAAATGGTGAATGGGATGATCTTTACCCCTCAATTGTTTGAGCTTACAATTATGATTACAAAAGTTCTGTTACTACAGTTGCAATATATTGCAATAGAGCGTTTCAGGATTTGGTTTCTCTTCTAATTTATATTCTTTGCTAACTGATAATTATAACATTACTTGTGTGATCCAATAGACTTAAACAAAACCCAAAGCGACCCAATTATAAGTAAATGGCCGAATTTTCCATCTGTCTTGAAGTATCTAAATTATGCTTAGGCTGTTTTCAGAAGCGTCAAGTTTCATTTTGTAAGGTTTATATAACTTGATTTTTTTTTCTCATTGATGTGTCCCCAATACATTACCTGTCCCCAATACCTTGAGGCCAGTATATAACTTGACGTACATCTTTTTTACTGATTTGCTTTGCTCTAAAATTTTCTTTCAGGTTCTATCCATATCATTATGCACCATTTGCTTCTGATCTTAAGGATCTTGGAGAACTAGATATCACGTTTGAACTAGGTTCACCATTTAAACCATTTAATCAGCTTATGGGCGTGTTTCCTGCTGCAAGGTTGAGCTTGTCATTATTCTTTTTCCTCATTTCTTTTTCATATTCGAGTTCTCTTATCGGGGTCCTATTGCAGCTCTCATGCTCTTCCTGAGCATTATAGGAAATTGATGATGGATCCAAGTTCACCTATTATCGATTTTTATCCAACAGGTAAAGCTTTGACTAATCAAAGACTCCTATTATATATTTAGAAAATCTTGCATTACTATATTTTCTTCGACTTTGTATTTCAGATTTTGAAGTTGACATGAATGGCAAGCGTTTTGCATGGCAGGTGTGTTTTCCTTTGCTCTTTCACCTTCACTTTTAACCATCTGGGTTGGATGTCTGATGATAGAATCCCGAAATTGAAAGTAACAGTGGATAGATAAAACAAGTAAGTCGGCCCGATTCGAGAGGGGCAACTCTCCAATTACAAGATAGGTAACCCAATTCGAGATGGGCAATTCTCCTAAAACAAACAAGTTTGTTAATTGTAAATAACCAGACATCGAAAACTAGAACAGGAAATGAGATATATAAATATAAAAAAGAGCAGTTGCTAATCCTAAAAAGTAGAACAGTTATCCTAATCTTGACAGTTCGGCCCCTTAGCTTTTGCTCCTGATTGACTGGGCTGTAAACTGCCCCTTTTTCCTTTTCTCATTTTCTTTTGCTGCCTAAAATGGATAGTCCATCAGACCAGCCAACAGCCGGGTCCAGTGACCCAATAGGGTCTGTATCATCTGATGTCTTATGGTTGGCCATCATTATTGATGGTGTTGATACAGGGTACATTCGCCCTACAATGTGTTAAGCTTGCTAATCAAAAAGTTCATGTTAGAAGATGCGTAATTTTATCTGTATCCTTTACATAAACAAGGCCACAATTCATTTCATCCTGACCCGAACTGAATTGAACCATATATCTCGCCTTTTCTTGCATGGACCTAGTGCCTGACCCATCCATTTTGCCACCTCTAATTGTCATGTATTTTAGAATTATCTATAACTGTGGTTGTTCCAATTTACAGGGAATAGCAAAATTGCCTTTCATAGACGAAGATCGTCTTCTTGCAGAAGTGAAAAAAGTAGAACATACTTTAACGGTATGGGGAGTGCTTCAACGGACGTGCTCGTTTTCTTTAATTTTACAGTGAACGCTAGCTTGTTGAATCTTGTTGACTTTGTTCGTGTGATTTCTACAGGAGGAAGAGGCTCGAAGAAATAGCACAATGTTTGATTTTCTTTTTGTGGCATTATCACACACGTTGTCTCCATACATATTTTCTTTGAATGACCGTTGCAAGCAGTTGTCGGCCAAAGAGCGAGTGGAAGTCAAAGAACAAATTGATCCGCTGGCAAGGTTTGTGTTTTATGTCTACTTCTTGGTAGAGGCTGCAAGTTTGACCCTTTTATTTATTGATAGTTCTAGTGTGCAAGTCAATAAAATTCGTCTAAATACAAAAGGATCAACGGGGCCACACTGCTTATACCACTTGGACTGTGTTAGTATGGCATATGGCCTCCTATTATTGTATACAAATACCTAAATTATGTGGTACTATTGTCTCTATAACTGTAATTTGTTTTTAAATCTATAATTGTAAATAACACATTAATCATTTATGAAGAGTTTGAAAGAGCAAACAAAATGGTGTTTCTGGGTCAACCCAACCTCACCTTCACTAAATTGACCATTTCAATCGAAACTCTTTTTTGCACACTACGCAACTCACCTGACCCCCCATGTTGCCTCCTCTACCTCTAGACTTTTTCTTGCCTCTACCTCTAGACATTTTTTATTATATGGTTGCAATCTTCTGATTTTATTTGTGGGTGTGTGCAGTGGTGGGATGAATGGCTATATATCCCTTTGTGCTGGAGATCCATGCCCTCCAATATTCAGCTCACCTGTTGAGGGAATGGATGATATCATGGACAATCAAGTCATGTAAGCTTTAAAGTGTAAACAACAATGCCTTTTGCTTTTATTTGTTGTTTATTACCAAAATTTTTCTGCTTTGCATTTCAGATGTGCTATATACCGACTTCCAGAATATCATAATCATATATCTAGGCCGCCTGCAGGGGTCAAGCTTCCAAAAAAGGTAATTCTTCAGTTTATAAGGAGATATATGCTTCTAGAGTTCTAGTAGATGTTCAATTGTGTTTTCATTTAATTGGTCTTCTTAGCTATTAGTTCTGTGTGAAAAGAATGTTACACCCTTGTTGATCCTGTGTTCACTCCATCCTGGTGCAGACTGTAACCATTGATGATTTGCAACCTGAGCCTACCTTATGGCATGAAGATACCGGAAGGAAGCCCTGGGAGAATGGAAGGTACGGGGCCTGTTTGTTATTCTAACCATTAAGTGACTGAATTGATTAAGTGACTGAATGGATAAGTAATGTCTGTATGGATTAAGTCAATGTAGTTGTTTTTTGTTTATTAAGTCAAAAAAACAAACACTATTGATGACTTAATGGATTAAACGTTTTTGATTAAGTCATGACTTTTTATTAAGTCCCAAACAAATGCCACCAGTGTTGGCAACTGATTATTTGGCCCTTTTATAATTGAACATTCATATTCTGGATTATGTTAATAAGTTACCTAAGATAATCAGTTTAATATTACATGTCAAAACAGCCATCAAATAATTGTCTTTTCTATATATTCTAAGTGACCTTTGTCAATTTAGGAATGGGCACAACAGGCATCATACCAATAACTCCCATGGATCCACTTCTGACCGTCAGCTTGGAGATGCTGCACATAGACTTGTCACTAATAGCTTACAAGTGAGGCCAGATAGAAATAATGGTCATTATCAATCATATGACCCACACCCACGTACTCCTTATCCACCTTACCAAAGTAATAGACCCTATAATCAGGACCCGAGTCGGATGATGCAGCCTAGATCAGGTTATCCTCCACGTAATTATGATCCGAATTATGTTCAACCGTATGCTTCAACTACCCATTACAGTAGGCCCAATCCTCAGACGCAGGCATACCAGCACAGTCAACATGGATACCCTCCACGTGGACCCCATCAAAGTCTACATTTGCCTGCTAGCGGTCATTATTATCCACCACAGCAGGTTGGTGGTTATAGTGACCGTGATAGCTATGCATACAACACTGCAGTTGCCAATCATCAGGCAGGATGGGCCCCACGGGGGAATCAGGGTGGTGGCGGTGGCAGAGGCCACCACCGCCCTCAACACAGTGGAGGCAATCAATTTTCAGCATTAAATAGAGATGGAGCAAGTAGACGGCCTCATCGCCGCTAGAGAATATGTTAAACTTTGAGCCTTTATTTGTAATTCATACAGATGTTGTATCATAGTCTGTTAGTCCTTTCACTATATGAAATTATAGGCGCTCATTAAAGATTTACATATAGGTCAGGTCCAGAAGATGATTGGATCTTTATTGTATTGTAAACTTTGATTTATTTATCTTAGGGAGCAATAAAACATAGAAAATCTGCATTTCTAGGCCTTTTGTTTTGTACTCCCGCTTATTACATTTTTTGTTAATGAATTTATGTCTCACCTTTCATGCCCAGGAAGCTTGCTTTTGGTTGTGGTGCACAAATGTTTCCTTTTGATCAGAAATTGAGATTAATGATGCTCTGTTATCTTCTACTATGTTGAAGCTCTAACTAAATGTCAGCTTATTACAAGTGCCTGTCAGTTATCTTGTCACTCTATAATGTTCTAGTCCTGGGATTGTTCCAACTTGTCTGATACGCATCTATGATTAGTTGGTTAATCTCTTTTTTTCTAAGTACTGCTGGGCGAATAATAAACATAATTGGAAGTTGTACCTACAGAAACTTATTTACTGTGAAGGTCACGAATGAGTGCTGTTTGGCAACCCAACTCGAAGGTCACGAATGAGTGCTGTTTGGCAACCCAACTCTGACACAAATTTCAATACCTCACCTCCAAGTTTCAACCAATCCTTTTATACTAAATTACCTTTATTTTTTCCTCACAAATTCCATTATTTTGTTAGGCAATCCATTAACTATAATTTTCATTTTCTTAAAAAACTAAAATTCCATTAAAATTTAAAAAATGACATAAAATTACTAAAAACAATAAAAACACGTTACAATATTTCAAGTAAAAAAATTTATTTAATATTGTAATGTAATTTGTTAGATATATCATTTAACGAGCAATTTTGGAAGTTTGAAATTAATATTGTGGAATTATATACTTATGCTTGTTGGTGTTTTGAAAGAAAAATAAAGAACAATTTGATTGACATATCATTCTTGTCTTTTAATTTCATTTTTCTTGTATGCAACAAGTTTATATGCGAACAAATCAGGCCCCAATATAAAATATACAAATCCTAAAAACATTACTTAAAACATCCAACATCATCAAAATACTTTGGAATTTTTTACTTTAGCAACCATCTTGTTTTCATCGACATTTTGCTTCAACATTTTGGCCTAGCCGCCCAGGTCATCTTGTCTCGAAATGAAAAACCAACATCATAAACTTGGCCAAATGCCAAATTCACCTTCTCGATCCTCTCTTGTAGATACGTAACTTATTGTAGTTCAAGCAAGGTTTTTGGTCGTCCCAGCAGTCATAGTGTTTGTATGTCCTTTATGTTGGCCAAATGTCAAAATTCTCTGAACCAATGTGTGTACGCGCGACCTGCGGACACAAATGCAGTTCGGAATGCACCCATCCTTTTTCGCCTGTAATCTATAACCTCTTGTTGGAACGTTCATCGTCTAGCATGTCAACAAGAGTCTTTGATCTCATCTATCGTCATGTGTTTAACATCGTTTAAAAAGGAAGTCAATTGGATTTGGAAATGAAAATGGAATGGTTTAGTTGTGTAGCACCTGAAAAAGTTGTTCAAAATTAAAAGATCGTTGAAAGTGGTTGTATTTGAAAATGGTTGGAGAAATGTAGTACTTCAAAAAAAAAAAAAAGGTTGTGGGGGTGGGGGGCCTCCATGGTCGACCTCAACGTTCATATTCCACACTCTCAATCGCGGTATACTTTACCACATTTTCACACCACACCGCACCCCATAACGCACACATCTTCCATGCGTTGCCAGTGGACTTATACACTATCTTAAATGAATAATTGAAATATAGTAATATGCTCGTGTGATGCGGCGGTGCGGTGATGGTGGCGACGGCGGGTAATGGTGGTGGCGGAGACCGTAGGGGGGGGGGGGGTCGATAGTAATGTGGTTACACTACAAATAATATTGCATTTATTTACACTTTTAGTGATGAGTGTCAACGAATTAAAAATTTTGTCACGTTTTTTGTGTATAAAAATATATAGAAATAAAAGTGTTGAGAAATAATTATCTATTATATAAATAAAACTAAAATTTGATGACATAATTATTTTCAAAAAAATTCTTACATGGCATCTTTAGAATTTTTTTTTAATAATTATCTCTTTTAAATTAATTGTTTTATGACATCATTTTCTAATTTTTTATTTTCAATCCTTTTACTATGAAGTTTTCTAAATCCTAACCAAATCTAATGTAAAATAACAATTTTTTTATCTAACCATATGTCATGTCTTATCAAATGCGTTTGACTAATTCTATTATCAATTTCTTTTTAACTTACTCACACTACAACAAATTTGTCGTTTTTACACACTTTTTCTACGCGCTCACTAAAAATGCGTAACGTTTTGTTAAGTTTTTCGCACTTAGAATTGTGTACAAATAGTCTACATTAAAAAGTGCGAAAAAAGTTACAAGTTTTACAATTAAAAGTGTGAAGAAAAATGTTTATACGCTTATAAATGTATAAATCATTTTTTTCGTGGATGATTTTTACACACTGAAATGGTAATGACGATTACTATTTCTTACAATTTAAGTATGATTTCAAAAAACATATGGTACATTATAAATTATATCCAATTTATTCTTGTAATTATAACTATGTTTCGTCATTATTATTTATTTGTATGAGTTCATTAAAAACAGGTAGACATATATATAATAAACGAAATAATATGTAGAATTACCATCAATTTGATCAACACTTTTACGTTTTTGTGTTACGTAAATATATTTTCGTCCGACTGTTGGTCATTTTTATTAAAAGAAAATCCAATTATAGCATGTTCATAGTCGTATAATTCTTTATTTCTATTTTATTGTCACTTTTTATAAATATGTAAGTAGTTTTTTTTATGTTTATCTTTTTGTATTTCATAACCTTTATATCTTTAATATACCCGGGTATCACCCGGGTTTATAAGCTAGTTAATATAATATAAAAGTAATTGATATATAAAGATGAATTGTAGTTATTTTAAAGATTGAGAGATGTATGTTGTAAACAATTTCATTAAGAGTTTTATAGGTATATTGGGTGGAGATGGTAAATGTAACACCCTGCTTTACAAAAATGGGGATTTCCAAAATTTTTAAATAATAAATCAAACTCCGTTAATAAAATGCGGAAGCGACTTTTAAAAATCCCAAAAGATCCCTAACGGAATCTTAAAACATCATAATTTTCTCATAAAGGTGTTACCGACAAAGTATCATCACAGTAGTTCTCATGAAATTCACAATCCACATATTAAATGTCAAACGGCTAAATAACGAGTCTACTAAAATAAAGAAAACTAAGGGTAACTAAAGCCATCATCCACTAGCTCCATTTATTAGCTACCCCACTCTCGATCAAGCCATCAAATGATCAATCAACGCCTAACCTCAGGGCACAACACAATTTCACAAAACAAGTGTCAACTTTTAAAGCTGAGTAAGATAACAGGTTAGTACAACAAAAAGATTGCCAAATAAAATCATTTCAATAAAAGCGTCTCATGCTATGTAGGCACAATTACACATATCAACAAATACTACTGAAATAGGATAATCAAATTCTACAATGTGCCTAGCAATCCTCAAATACTACTTTAGCTTCTTTACTACTTAGCTACTCAACGCTTTAACTACTTAACTACTTAGGTTATGTTATTTAAGATCAACAATAAAGATTTTGTGTGCAGGTGGTCATAAGACCTCACAGGGAACCTCACACCCGACATGATGGGTAAACCTTTAGGGGGTCCATCGGCGTCGTTATGGAAAGGCATAACCAATCCACGAGTAATCCGCAAACTACTATAAAGGCCAATCACACCCAACGGAACTACTCAGCTACTTAAAAGATTGACCACACCGGGAACAGTATGCGTCGCCCCCGGATGGGCTACTTAACACAAATGATCCACGCGACCAAATGTGGGTTAAGCTTAACACTTGCTACTCAGTGCTCGAGACTTTGCACATAAAGAATGCTACTCAATTCAACTCATCACATTAGCTACTTTAAAATAGTCTCCATTAAGTTTGCTACTTATTTTCACATATCAACATTAGGGCCCTTAACGTGCACGTGACATGGCAACTTAATCAAGTCTAGTGTACTATGTGTACAAGTCACAAATAATCATCGACAACTCAATCACAAGCTACATAAACAACAATACAACAATAAACTCGTATCTACTAAAGCATGCATATACAATGCTCCAATGAACCTCCCACATACAACTCATACCCAATATAAGCATGAGATATTATAACTTCATAAAATGAGAAGTAATTAATAAAACTAAGTTTTGTTGTGTTCTCAGGTGTCAAAAGTAAGTTATCTTACCTTAGATAGTTTAATAAACTAGCTTAACTCTTTACTTCTCGAATGGCCGAGCACCTAAACAATTGTATACACAAAGGCACTAAATTCAAATGCCAGATATTTTAAACAAGTCTAAAATAAATATATTGCGGTCATAAGTCATAACCCATACATTAAACATGGACTCGTTACTAAATAGATAATGCTATATGCCTTCATGAATTTTAGATAAACCTCATGCATCTCATGCTAGCTCGTTTGCAGTAACGTAGGGATATTAAAATATGGCCTTCTTATTTGCACTAGCTCATGTGTTAACATCTACAGAGAGTCATTTACTTAAATCATGACAATTCTTTATATTAAGTAATTCACTGATAATACTACATGACTTTTCAATTGAATTCCATTTCATGAAAGTTCAGCTGCATTCACGTAGCTAGGAACATTTAGCTAGCTAAAATATGACATTCTCTTATTAATGTTCTTCTATTGACCAAAAATAACATAATTAAAATCCATCTATTATATAACTCCATATTTTAGCATATATAAACATGGAGTTTTAATTTCTGCATTAAAATAAAGTTTATATACATTACTCATGACTTAAACAATTATTTTCGTTCATTGGCTGTTAAGATAACTGACACTTCATTAGCCATTCACAAACACATAATTATTCATTGAGAGTTGCTATATGTTTCGAACGACACTTCCTACTCTATCTCCGTTTTATTTTACTTTTTATTTTTTTTTTCGACTTTACAACAATGCACAATAATAGCAATAACTTGTAAACAATTTTTCTTATTCTGGAGTCTATAATCGAAACTATATGTATACTTATAAAGCTTTCCCTATACTGCGCGCATTCTGATTCAAATTTGATGTATTACGAAAAGGTATGTTTTATGACGAAACCTTAATATCAACTCTATGTAACACGTATCGATCAGATTGACAACAATTATATAAAACCAGATTTGTTACCTGAATATTAGCAAGACTTTATCAAAGGACCGCACAATATTCGTATGTGTTAATCACAGCTCGAGAGGGTGAGTCACAAGGGCTGATCAATACTGCAGCATGGACGTTCAAATAATAGACATAAAAGTCTCGTTTTCGGCTTGGGAAGCAGATAAAAGAACCCTAACTTTTTTTTTTTAGTGTGAATGATGTGTAAGTATAGAATTGTTCCTATTAATCCTTAGCTTACGAAACAAAGTCGGCCTATCATTAAACTTTCATTCACGGCCCATCACATGCTAATATGGCTAGTTAATTCACTAATTGGGCTAAATAATTCATGCCTAATTTGACGGCATATGGATGTCTATTTTGTAAGAACATTATTATACTAGAATTTCATTATTAATCACCATAATCATCATTTATTATTTAATTACTATACACATAAGAATATAACACCTATAATTACAATACTAACCATAAAATAATCACATTTAGACACATACTGAATATCACAATTAATCATGCTTATATGCCACAAGTTATATACTAGCACAATAAAATGACGCATTCAAAGCGACTTGAAGCATGTTGACCAACACATAAGTCAAAAATGACGAAAATAAAATTTGGGATGTTACAGTAAATTAGTAAATAACAGAGATGGATAGTTTAGGTAGATCAAATTCTTTTTTGGGAAAATAAAAGGATCTTTATAAGATAGTTAAAGATTAAGATAAGATAAATATTTTTCAAACATGTTCAGTAAATTTTTTGTAAGTGGTCGTGAAACCAATGTTCAATCTCACAAGCTTCATTATACATGTTCCTATTTATTTTACCGAGTAGGCCCTATATACATGTTCCTTAGTTCCTATTTATTTTATGTGCATGCTACAAATTTACGAAATGCCTAAATATTAAACATTGTAGGCTTATAGCAAAAGGGTAATATGAGAAATAAGAAATATAAACTAAAGTAAAGTAACTCCTAATGCCGTCTTCTACGGGTTTTGGGTCCCAATACCGTTTTCGACGGTGTATGGGGGAGGTTGATATGTAGACAGCCTTACCCCTACCAAAGGTAGAGAGGTTGCTTCCAGGTTCTACCATAGGTAGAAAAGGACCTCCAGCCTTGCTGGGCATGGGGATCGAACCCATGACCTCTGTTTTCAAAGACATGAGCTTCAACCACTGATTCAACCCAGTTGGTTTTTAAATAAGAAATATAAACTAAAGTTCTTAATTTGATGTTAATGATTTATTGAAACACTGTATTAGATGAATTGATGAACTTTTATTTAGATTTATTTTATCGGTCCATATAGCTTTAGAAGCACCTAACTACTTAAGTTATATGTAAGGAAGCATATTTGTTATTCCCGTCAATTTATTAGCATTTATCGTAAAAATTGTTTCTTTCTTACCTATATCTCAAACCAAACAAAAGCAAAACCATACGAAACGAGATCCTAAAATCTTCTGATCAAGATCCTATATGGATTTTAACTTTTTAAGATTTCAAAGATCGAATGCAGTCGTTAAGTACAAAAGTAGTCTAAATGAAGAGGCTATCGTGCCCAGCTTTTAGAAAACCATACATAAGTTTGAAACAAACATCGTATTACCAATACAGTAGTTTAAAATAAGAAGAATTATATTTTATTATGTTTTTTCAGAACCAAAACAATGTTACATCATAAAGAATTCAACGATATGCGAAAAGTCACAAAAAACATGTAGTTATAACTAGTTTTTTAACCCGCACGTTGCTGCAGGATACGCTTTTACACGACAATATTTTAGACCCGAATTTATGTCAATTATTTAAACCGAAATTTAAAAAAGACAACTAAACATATAACAATAACAATAAAAAAATGTAAAAAATTAATAATAAGATATAAAAAAAATATAAACAATACCTATATTAATGTTTTAAATGTTACATGAATGTATTATATATAAAAAGACGGATGAAAATATAAAAAATCAAATGTTTAAAGGTAGAACTGTAACTGTGTAAAAGTTGTTTGATAAAAACATGAGAACCCAAAGTTAAGTGTCAAGAAAATGAAACGAAAACTTTGATGTGGGACAAAAGTTAAAAGATAAAAACCTTAGGGAGAAATGAAAATTGATAATAAATATTATTATGCGTTATATGAACGCTTTAAATATTACATGAATGTAAGACGTAAAGATGATAAAACTTATTATATATTAAAAACGTTATATATATAAAAACAGATAAAAGTTAAAAGTAAAACCATAATTGTGTGAAAGTTTTCTTGGTAAAAACATAAGAACCAAAAAGTTAAGTGTCAAACAAAATAAAAATGAAATTTTGATTTGGGACAAAGTGAAAATATAGAAACTTTAGGGGGTTAAATTGAAAACTGGTAAAAATTATTATGTACTATAGAAACTTGTATATTTCATGCATAAAAAACTTGTACATTTACATAGGCTTTTAGGAATATATTAAAAACAATAGATATATAAAAAGGGGGATGAAAATTAAAGTAAAACCGTACTGTGTGAAAGTTTTTTGATAAAAATATAAGAATCCAAAATTTAGTATCAAGAAAATACAAACGAAAACTTTAATGTGGTACAAAAGTTAAAAGATAGAAAGTTTAAGGGGTTTAAATTAAAGAATAGTAAAAAATATTATGTCTTATAAGAACTTGTACATTTCACGCATAAAACACTTTTACATTCACATAAGTTTTTTATATGTTATAAATATATACCCGAAACTTTAACTGTTATCATGATTTTAATTATAGTTTTTGTTTATTAACTAGGGGGTTGCGCCGCTCATTGGGCGACATTGGTTTCTACGTTTTCTTGCAATTATCTAATTTAATATTTTTATTAAGGTTAATATCACAATATCACAATCTTCTCCATTTAGGTAGGTTTTGTTATTGAACCTTGTTTTATCTACCAACTAGATTATATTCCCGTATAATACGCGGATAAGTTTATATAATTACTTACATATTAACTTTTCATAATAACATTAAGTTACAATTTAATACATTTATATTTTAGCATAAATTAAGATATTAATATAAGTATCTATTTAATTAATTAGTTAAAAAGCGATTAATAAAATAAAAATATAAAGACAAGTACATGACGAATTGTGTTATACTATTTATTTTTCTTTCAAAGCTTATAATTTCAATAGGTTTCAATTATACCATTTTTTTTATTTGATATGTTGTTATTTTCTAACAATATATATTTGTTTGTTCTAAAGTACGAGTAATTGTCATCATTATCAAATAAGAGTATACTTTACCAAAGTATACTTTACCATATTTAGTTTTTATAAATAAGACATGTTTTAAATATGATAATATCATTATTCAACAAATGTTTGTATCGAAAATGATTAATTGGATATGTTTGTCATGAAAAAAAATGGTAATTGGATGAAAACCCTCTGATTTAATGTACCATTTGATACCCACTAATCCCTCAGCCAAGCTGGTGTCCAGACAATTCTTAACCACTTAATAATCCTCTAAGTTTCTCAAGTTTTCCTTTGGCAAGACTCGAACCCAAAACCTCCATGAAAATGGCGATTGATGGTCACTAGACTATCACCCAATATAATGATGTTGTAAAGTTAGATATAGATACTGAAAAAATCACGATATTACTATTTGAAACTTAGTTTTATTGTATATGATTCGTATGTTTGTTTACTGTGTAGCAAAACAACATGACATTAGTAATATGATTTGATCAAATCATTAAATATTACCCCATATGTCACTAAGTTATGGTTGGATAATATAATGTATTTTTTTTATCTAAAAATAATAATTTTATTGTATTAATAATACTTAATAGTAAGTTTAGTTTTTACTCTTATATAATTTATAAAAGGCTTAGACTTTATGAGTATATTGTGTTGTTTAAAGAATTTTTTATGTTTGTTTTTTGTATTTTGTTTTTAATCATATACTTATATATTTTTTAATAGACTCATTATACTCTAGTTCTGAAGTCCAGTGATAGTTTTTAACGTTAAATTTGGGCTTAACGGCATGCCATATACCCAACTTTAACTTAAGAGGAAGCTTATGTTTTGAAAATCCATGTCTATTCATGAAAGCATTTTGTTCATATCAGGATTTAACTCTACCAGATACCAATCATCTATCGATGATTAGTAAAGTTCCATGATATTTATGCATAAACTTATTTAAATCTTAATACAATTCATTACTAAGTTAAAATTTATGAAAAAAATCCATTAAAAAAGTTACAATGATTCATAAATAGCTATCGCATACATTATGGCATACAGTATTTATATATAGGGAAAAGTGAATATAAGATTGTCCCGCACCTAAGCGTGTAGAACCCCTTACATACAATTTTTTTTAATATTTCTTGATTAATGAATAAATGTCCCCCCCCCCAAATGAATTATATGCATTAAAAAAAATAATATGTGAGTACCCCACACCTAACCTTAGGTACCTAACAGCCTTATATTCTCATCCCCTTATATATAACACTATTGACGATTGCTATTTGAGATCTATAAATATTTGATTTTTTTTAAAAGACAGCAACGGATAAATGGCTAACGCCCCCCACGCAGATGCGTCTACGCCGATTCGACTCCTGGCAATGCCCTAAAGGGTTTGCTCCCCATGTGTTAGATAGGTATAGCATTGCTAAGTCTCCCTCACTACATTTACATGTGGCAGGATTCGAACCTAAGACCACAGGAAGAAACCACATTGTGGAACCTAAATATTTGACTTGATGCGTTACTTTTTTTCTCATCTAGCTACTAGATGCATTAAAAATACATAAATTAACGAAATTACTTTTTTAAACTATAGTATATCTTTAATGTAAATCTTTTTGTATAGTATCTAATGTAAATCTTTAAATCCGTAGTTATATAGCTTTTGATGCAAAAATCTAACATAAATATTAATTTAATTTAAATATCTAAATAAATAAATCTAAAAATAAAGGTGAAGTAGGGAAATCAATCTAAAGGTTGAAATTTATAGCTTTACATCTAATGGTTATGATTTTTTCAAGATGAAATTTAGGTGGCTGTTTAGTATATATTAAACATAAGTAATAACTTGTAATAACTTTTCTAATTTATAATATAACTAAAAGAAGGAGTTAGGGGTATACTTGGCATCCATAATTCACCTCCTTGAGTCTAATCTTCTCACCTTATTAATCCTCTAATTTTTTAATATTAATCTAAAGTAATTTACACTTTTTGGTTTTCCATCACCGATTTACACTTTAACCCCAATCTAAAACAATTAATTTACACTTTTTGGTTTATAATCACCAATTTACACTTTAACCCAATTTAAAAATAGTTAACTTATGTTTTTTGATTTTCCATCACCAATTTACACTTTAACCCAATTTAAAAATAATTAATTATACTTTTTGGTTTTCCATCACCAATTTACACTTAAAAATAATTAATTTACATTTTTTGGTTTTATTGATAATTTATAATATAACTCACGTACGACAAAAAAAAGAGAAGTTATGCTCAACTACAAAAGGGTTTTTCTTCTTATATACTTTATACATAATTAAAGGGTTTTTCTTTTTATATACGTTGCACATAATTAATCATTCTTTATTGTTATTGTTACGTTATTGTTATTGTTATTATTATTTCTTTTAATTTAGTTTGTTGTCCATTATAGGTTCGTTATGTCTTTTCCTTCAACAACAAAAAGTATGACCACATTAGTTAATCTTGAAGATCTTAAGCCAATACATGTTAACCATTATTTACGACTCCATGTTGTGCATGTATGGACTGTTTCGGAGTAGAACAACCCGAAAAAAATAAAAACGTTCGAGATGGTCTTTGTTGATGAATTGGTCTGTATTTTTCAAATTATACTTTTAGAATATAAGAAACTGTAAATTTTTTATTTAACTAAAGTTGGAAAAAAAGGGTAAACTGGAATCAATATTTATATGGAGTTAATTTTCGTATGTTTATTCTTTAGGATTAATGCGTCCAAATGCAACAAACTATGCCCAAAAGGTTATAGTGTGCACGAACTAACGATTTTTTCTATTGTATGCATAAACTTAGTAAAAATGTTCAAATCATGCAATTTATATATGTGGCAGCCCGTAGGAGCTGCCACGTGTAAAAAAAATTTTTGTTTGAACAGGCCACATGTAAGGTTTTTATTGGTCGGTTACAAAAAGTTGCATGATATAAACTTTTTTATTAAGTTTATGCATACAATAAAAAAAACGTTAGCTCGTGCACACTATAACCTTTTCGGCATAGTTTGTTGCATTATAGCGCACTAAACTCTTATTCTTTAGCTTTCATATTGATTAAGTTGTAGATATATGACTTAACTAATCTAAATATTATATATTAAACTTTATATTTGTAGCCTATATTAACTCTCAGGATTTACGATTATATCTTTCTTTAACCTTTTAGATATAGAGTATAAATTTGCTATGAGTGGGTTTCTGATTACTTTAATATATTGACTTTGATTATTTTGATATCGTTTTGAAAGTAGCTCATTAATGGTATATACTTAAGATTTACGATTATATCTTTCTATAAGCTTTTAGATAAAAAGTCGAATTTTGCTATGAGTAAGATTATGATTATTTTAATATATCGACTATGATTATTTTGAATCTGTTTTGAAATTAGCTCATTAATGGTGTAATTTTATAGCCGTTGTTATTACTTTGTATAGTTCATACCATGAATTCTCTATTTTTGAATACATGTTTTCAATTAGTTAATTTCCATTCTAAATACAAACATACTTCTTCAACTTTTTGACTTATTTGATTCGTTTTATTTTTTATTTTTAGGGAATTTATTTTTATTTGCTATCTGTTTAATATACTTGAATTTCAATTTTTTAACTTTGATTAATATATTTTAAGACTACCGTCCATTGGACGAGACTGAGCACTTGTAATCTATATATATACGAATTAAGTTATTAAATTATTAAATTAGGTTCAAGTGAGAAATATATGAGAAACAAAATATATGAAACATGGGCTTCTAATGATATTGATGTATTGAGAAAAAAAAATATATTAAATTTACTTTTTGGGTAAAAGAAAGTATTGTATTTTCAATGCTCTACGTATAAATTATTATCTATTTATGGTACATGAATCATAAGAGAAGTTTTAGGTGTACACATACCATTAATAATAATTATATTTAGCTATTTACGGTTTATGATTTAAGGGGTTTTTTGTTTAATCATATAAAATATAAGTATTAATATTGTCATTTAGCAAAGTTAAAATAATTAAATTTGATCTAATGGTTGTAAATCAAAGTTGAAACTCTAACAAAGGTTCCTATTTGTTTAAAAATGAATTTGGGACCTTGTTATATATATATTGATAGATATACTAAAACAGGATTGAGATATTATTTAATCGACACGTGGCGTATTACTTAAATGACAAATGTCCTTTTTAGTATCCTTAATTAAATCGAATTAGAATTCCTAATTAATTTTACTTACCCTCTAATATATATCTAAAGCTATATTTTTCTTTAATTTCCTAAATTTAATACAACTTCTCTGTTTTACTATATATACGTCCACCTCTTTAATATGTATATCTATTTTATTTATTAGTAGATTTTCTAACTAAATTTTTCTTCTAAAGTTTAATTTGACAACAAATGTTTACTTCGATAGACCGTAGTTATTATTCGATTAATTCTAATTTTGATAACTTTGTTGCTATTATCCTTTAAATTCAAAATTTGAGTATATTAACTATTTCTGTCTTTTGGTTTATATTTATTATTATTATTATTATTATTATTGATTACTTATTTATAATAAAGTTTTGTTTATTTGATGTGTGTGGTATGTTTTATCCGATTATATATTGCGATCTTAATCTTTCCCCATCCAAAGTTTAATCTCATATCTTCATGTTTGTTTCTATATTATAGCTTTTGATATTGATATAAATAAATATATCTATCAATAAATTAAAACAGGATGACATGTGATAGTAATTTTTAATCCACACGTATCTTTTAATTTATTTATTTTATTAAATTAGTTTTTTTAGTTGTATATAGATTTAATTTTTTTATTAGACTTAGAATTAAACTCTAACTCTTGGCTTATAGATACAAAACACATTACATCACTTTTTTCAATAATAAAATCATATCTTTTTCTTCTCAATTTTTCAACTCCTATTGTTTATATTACTTATAATAATAAGTCATTAACATGAAAACTTAAAAAAATTGAGTTTGCGATTCGAAATCACAAGGCCATTTGCCGTCATCTACTATGCTTATAAGTTCCGATTTTGATGTGATTTTAAGTTTTTAAGATAAATTCAAAAACTTTAACTAAACATATATTATATTTATCATTACTATGGAGTGTGTATTATAATTTAGATTCGATGATCGGTTACTTTAACCACAATTTATATCATACTCACGAATCATATATGTGACATATTCGAATTTCTTTATAATACAATTTATATAGCTACCGTACATCATATGGGTATTAAGCTAGTATATGTATATATATATACATATATATATTTTGAAAACATTTTTTTTATAATCATGAGAACTCTTAAATTATATATTTTATTCATATGTTTTTTTTGTTCATTCACATGTGCATATTGCACGATCGACTCAAAATTGTTTATAATTATACTCATTCTATTTATAATATATATATATATATTATATCAAAACTTTTCTTCTACTTAGACTATTTTAAATAGTTGTACATCGAGTAAATATGTAATATTTTCACTTAGCATTCTCTTAAAAAAAATTCATTTATACTATCCTTTAACATTAATGATAAATTACACTTTCAATCCTTTATCTTTTAAAATATCTCTATTAACCCTTTACACCAATCACTTTTAGATCAATTATCTACATCACTCGACGTCTCATCTACCATCAACAGTCGCCCCACCACAACATCGTCGCGGTCTCAACCACCACCGCATTGCGCGGGTAACGTGCAATATATATATATTCTTTTCCGATGTTAACATCATCGGCGAGAGAACTCATTTTAACATCAAAAGAAGCTACCACCCACAACTATCAATCTATCATAGTGATGAATTTATAGAACACCCCCAAAAAAAAGAAGTCCAGATCGAAAACAATCAATAGTGAAAATTCTAATAATGTGAAAGAGGCTCCAACATTCTTTACTACTTTACTTTCAAACATTTATTCGATCTATATATAAGATTTTCAAACATTATCACAGTTTATTAAAATGATGATGGTGGTTTTGCACACTTTCAAACATTATCTCCGTTTACTTTCACAATATTTTAAACCAAAACCGTCACCCGATCAGACTTCAAAGTTTAGCCATGATAATCCAGTTACGGAATTCTTTTTTGTAACAACCCTCAATTTCCAAATTAAGACTACTTACTTATATTTATCTATGTATCGATCTCTAGAGGTTTGTTAAGAAAATTGACCTTCTAGATATGCAAAACATAGAGATAATTGCCCTCTAGTTCGACAGAATGCCAAAGGAAGTCAATTGCCTTAGAAATGCCATAAGCAATAACTAATCATTCAAAGCAATCTCAAGCCATAAATTAGTTCCAAATGAACTTGATAAAATACCATGAAACAAAAATCTTATTAATATTTAATCAAATTATAAATAATAAAATAAGTCTTACAAGTTGTGCTAGCAATAAAGAATTCTTATAAATGTCCAATAATTTAAACCATCTGCACTTTTGGACGAATGGATAACACAATTTTCATTAGTTTTTTCATACTTAGGAATATTTTGGAGCAAATAAGTGATTAGGGTTTTGCCTATTTTCAGCTTTGGATTGTAATCATCATTGCTACCTGATTATCATCATTCATTTGGTATAATATGATTTCCTCTCTATTTGTTTGTTCTTGTGTTTTTAATATAAATAGCTAAATCTTTAGCACCCGCTTGGGTAGTAAGCATGTCATAGGGTCGAATTGATGTTGCTTGTGAATGTTGAACAAGGTTTATATGTTTAATCGAAGATCCACATTTATTTGGATTTAAATATTGTTTTCAACTTTTATATTAATTGATTGATAATTGTAATTAGAAGTTCGGGAGAAATCTATGTCATTGTCAATTGATTTACGAAATGGTTAATCGGTCTAAAATTAACCCGAAATCGTTAGAGTTCGGGAGAAATCAACGATAAGGATTAAAAGCAATTAAATTCATTTTGAATGTGTAAACGTCTAAGATAGAGGGATCTGATTAGGCGAATAAGCAGTTCGGGAGAAAGCTTTCAAAAGATTAAATCATAAAATCAACTCAGAAACTTAATGCTTAACTGTTTAGAGGAGAAATTAAGTGCAGGAGCAATAATTATCTTTTGAGCAGTTAAAGTTTTAAGTATAACGGGAGTTCATCTTGTCTACTTTTTGAGTCGTTCAACAAATGCAAGTAATATTTAGACCCGATGATTGGCATGTGAGCTGATCCAAGTAGGTTTCATTTTTAAATCTGTGTTAAGATTAAACCAATCAAATACTCTTTGCGATTAATCCTACGGGATTACTGACTTTCTTCACTAACATTGCAACGTGACAATTCGGTCACAAAACCCCCCCTTTTATCTTAATCATTTTATTGTAACAATTGCTTATTAAGTCCTTGTGTTCGACCTCGGTTTACCAAGTCAACTATAGTGCATACGAACGGGTTCACTGCCCGCAAGTGTGTAGTAGTCAGTAACTAGGTATTTTGTGTTCATAAATTTAAGACTAGAAAATACACATCAAGTTTTTGGCGCCGCTACCGGGGACTTTATTTTAAGTAGTTGTTTAGTTTTGTGATTCGAACCTTCCTTGCATTCATTTGTGAGGAAGTTAATTGTCTTTAATAGATAGATTTTATTTTTGTTTTAGTTTTACTTTGTAGTTTCTGGTGCGGTTAACGGTATTTCTTGTGGTGTTTGTGCAGGTGCTTTGTAGTTGATGAACACAAGAGCCTCTGGTAGACCTTTGCTTAGTCCTCAATCTAATCCAGGGAAAGCCAGACGACGCTTACTCAGATCAGACAACACAGAGCCCTCAAACACCGGAAACATAGATTCTAACACCGAAAACCGTGACCACCCGGACGTAGACTTGGATCAATATTACTCAAAGAAAGGTTCAACGTCCGAGGTGCGCTCAAGTCCAAAATTCTCCGAAGGTAGTGGGTTGTTCAAAACTGGTGATAGTTTAGGGGAAGAAGATAATCGGGATAAAACTGATCAACAGGATTTAACTGAGATTCCTAGAGAAAATCTTCAGGCAACTCAAACAGTTAGAGCCAGGAGAATGGGTGATAGAGAGCCGGTAAACCCCGATAACCGTCTTTACGGTGACTGTAGGAGAAATATCCCTACTAATAGGGGCACTCCTATTCGCCTTCCAACCACTGGAGTAAACTTTTCTCTTAAAGGAAGTCATTTGATAAGTGTGGAGGAGGAGAAGTTCGATGGGGTGACGAATAATGATCCATATGGGCATTTGGAAAGGTTCGAGAAGATTTGTAGGTTTTATCACTATGGCGCGAACCAAGATGACAATGTGAAACTTGAGCTTTTTCCACTCACTTTATGTGGAGGAGCTAAGGCATGGTTAAAGGAGCAACCAGATGATCTGTATACGACTTGGGATGAGCTTCGTGTTGGGTTCATTGATGAGTTCTATTCTATCAGGACTCAGAGACAGTTGGAGAATAAGATTCGATCATTCACTCAAGAACCGGGGGAAGATGTAGTAGATGCCTGGAAACGTTATAAGGAGATGATCAAGAATTGCCCAGGAAACAATCTGAACACAGAAGCAGTGGTTGAGATCTTCTACGATGGGTTGCTAAAGAGAACTAGAAGGGAATTAGCCGGGGCATTTGGAGGTAGTTTGAATAATGTCACCCCGGCTGAAGGATACAAAATCTTGGATGATATGGCCAAGGAGTTCTCTGATCGCGATGAGGTTGTAAGTAAGAGAACTAGTGGAAAGACTGTAGCGAAGTTGGAAAGTAGCGAAGAATCAAGCTTGGTTGCTGAAGTCAAAGCCCTCACAAAGCAGATGAACGAGAGGTTTGACAACCAAGATGTGAGATTCAAAAGCATTGAAAGGGATGTTAAGGTGATTGCTGATGGTTGTGACTACTGTGGGGACATGCATTATTCAGAAGATTGTCCGGATAAGCCAGCTCAGGAAGTTAACTATGTCCAGAATCAGCAAGGGAACTTCAGTCAGGGTACTGGTTATCAAAATCGGTCATCAGGTACTTCTTATCCTTCGTCTAATTTTAATGCTAATAATTCTGGTTTTAGTGGAAGCAGGTTTAGCAGGTTCAACAGTTAGCAAAATGCGAATTCGAAATTGAGAGACATCATGAAAGATTTGGTAGGCGCTCAGAAAGCTACCAGTGAGAAGATGGCCTCTCAATGGGATGCTATGACTACTAGGTTGGATGGATTGGCGAATAAGCTTGAGCAAAGTTCGAAGAGTACTCAAGCAACATTTCAGGATATCGAGGCTAAGCTTGAAAGGCTAGGAACATCAAATAAGCAGCCCGGTACATTACCGAGCAATACCCAGCAGAATCCTAAGCCTCAGCAAAATAGCCAAGGATCAGGAGCCAAGTATAGCCACCCAAACTCTCGAAACGAGCAAGTCAACGCAATCACAACAAGAGCAGGTAACACTTATAATTCTGCAAACTCATGGCCTAATGATGTTACTCCTCTTGTGCAGGTTGATGCCGATGGAACCGTTGATGATGAGGTTGAGATGGAACCGGAACCCGCCATGAAGACACCGGCCGTTCCATCCAAGACTGCTGAGAAGACTCCTGTTGAGAAACCACCAGTTAAACCGTATCAGCCAAAGATACCTTTTCCTCAACGATTGAGGAAAGCGAAGATCAAGGAAAATTTTAAAAAGTTTGTTGATTTAATTCAAAATGTTAACATAACTGTTCCTTTAGTTGATCTTCTTGCAGGTATGCCAAATTACGCAAAGTTTCTCAAAGATCTTGTATCGGACAGGAAGAAGTTAGAAGAGGCAAAGACAACTGTACTGAGTGCCGAGGTGTCAGCTATCATCAAGAATGAGATTCCTCCTAAGCTAGAAGACCCAGGGAGTTTTCTTATCTCTTGTGCTTTTGGTGCTGTCTTGTATAAGGCACTAGCCGATTTAGGGGCTAGCATAAATCTAATGCCTTATTCTGTGTACAAAAGATTGTCTTTAGGTGATTTGACCCCTACCCGCATGAGCATTAGGCTAGCAGATCGTTCATTCCAATATCCCATGGGGATAGCGGAAAATTTGCAAATTAGGGTAGGTCACATGATATTCCCGGTAGATTTTGTTGTTCTTGAAATGGAGGCGGATATTAATGTCCCTCTAATTCTTGGTCGACCGTTCCTCATGACCGCGGATGCTATCATCCGTGTTAAAGCTAAGGAGATTTCCTTAGGGGTTGGCGATGACCGGGTTGTTTTTAATATTCATAGGACTCTTAAGCATCCTTACTCATGTGATGAATCTTGTTTCAGGATCGATGTAGTCGAGAAAGAAGATGTCTTGGAAAAGGAGCTCATGGATTTTCTGGATATGGAGGGAGATGAAGCATTTCTAGCTTGTAGTGAAGAAGAACAAGAAATGGTTGGTGAAATGGTGTAGGAGATCATGGCGTCGAGTGTCGATGAAGCGCCACCGGAAGATTACACTTTTGAAGAGATCATCGTTAATGATAGAAGACGAGTGCTAACTTCGGTGGAGAACCCTCCTACCGATTTGGAACTCAAGCCACTTCCGGACCATCTAGAGTATGCTTATCTCGAAGGTACGTCTTAAAGGCCCATAAAAAGGCCTTTGCATGGAAAATTTCCGATATCCCGGGTATAAGTCCAGAATTTTGTAAGCACACCATAAATTTTATTGATGATTTTAAACCGGTTGTGCAAAGGCAACGTAGATTGAACCCGAACATGAAAGATGTGGTAAAAAAGGAGATAATTAAATTACTTGATGCGGGAATCATATTCCCCATTTCGGATAGTTCATGGGTAAGTCCGGTGCATTGTGTGTCGAAAAAGGGTGGGATGACCGTAGTTTTGAATGAAAAGAACGAATTGATTCCTACTAGAACTGTCACGGGGTGGAGGGTATGTATTGATTATCGGAAATTGTATGATGCAACCCGCAAAGATCACTTTCCTTTACCCTTTATCGATCAAATGCTCGAACGGTTAGCCGGAAACGAGTATTTTTGCTTTTTGGATGGGTTCTCCGGGTACTTCCAAATACCCATTGACCCCAAGGACCAAGAAAAGACTACCTTTACTTGTCCCTATGGCACTTATGCTTATAGGAGGATGCCATTTGGTCTTTGCAATGCTCCCGGAACTTTTCAAAGATGTATGATTGCCATTTTTCAAGACATGATCGAAACCTCTATGGAAGTTTTCATGGATGATTTTTCTGTTTTTGGTAGTTCGTTTGAGAGTTGTCTAGAGAGTCTTGACAAAATGCTTGAAAGATGTGAAAAGGCACATTTGGTATTAAATTGGGAGAAATGCCATTTTATGGTAAAGGAGGGGATTGTGTTGGGACACAAAGTTTCTAAAGCAGGTCTAGAGGTGGATAAAGCAAAAATTGATGTTATCGCTAAGTTACCTCCACCTACTAATGTCAAGTCAATTAGAAGCTTTTTGGGTCATGCCGGTTTTTATTGTAGGTTCATAAAAGATTTCTCAAAAATAACCCGGCCAATGACCAAGTTGTTGGAAAAAGATGTCCCTTTTGTGTTTGATGATGATTGTCTTAACACATTTAACTTGTTAAAGAAAGAGTTGATTAATACACCAATTATGATTTCACCCGATTGGTCATTACCTGTTGAGTTAATGTGTGATGCTAGTGATTTTGCCTTAGGGGCCGTTTTAGGCCAAAGGGAGGATAAACATTTCCGTCCCATTTCTTATGCTAGCAAGACTTTGAATCCGGCCCAACAAAATTACACCGTGACCGAGAAAGAATTGTTGGCCGTTGTGTATGCTTTTGACAAATTTCGTCCCTACTTGATTTTGAATAAGACTATTGTTTACACCGACCATTCTGCATTGAGGTACTTGTTTTCCAAACAAGATGCCAAACCCCGTCTCATTCGTTGGGTTTTGCTTTTGCAAGAATTCGACATTGAGATCAAGGATAAAAGGGGGCGGAAAATGTGGCGGCCGACCATTTGAGTAGGCTCGAAAACCCTCGCCTTGAGGAGTTGCAAGAACATGAGATTAATGATTATTTTCCTGATGAAGATTTGATGCAGGTGCAAGGAGAAGAAGAACCATGGTTTGCAGACATTGCTAATTATCTTTGTGCTAACATTCTTCCCAAAGAAATGACATCTCAACAAAAGAAGAAATTCTTTTCTGAGATTAAGCATTATTTTTGGGAAGAACCGTATTTGTTTAGAATGTGTGCAGATGGGATGATCAGGAGATGTGTTGCCGGTGCTGAAACCCGTGTGATTTTGGATGAATGCCACCATGGTCCTACCGGTGGTCATTACGGACCATCTGTGACGGGTAAGAAGGTATATGATGCAGGGTTCTATTGGCCCACCATTTTCAGGGAAGCAAAAACGTTGGTGGAAGTTTGCGATGCATGTCAACGTCAAGGTAATATCACTAAGAGAGACGAAATGCCTCAACAAATGATACAGGTATGTGAGGTTTTTGATGTATGGGGGATTGACTTTATGGGTCCTTTTCCTCCGTCACATAAGTTTCTTTATATTTTGGTAGCCGTTGATTATGTGTCCAAGTGGGCCGAGGCTAAAGCCCTCCCGACTAATGATGCTAAAGTTGTAATTGAATTCTTGAAAAAGTTGTTTAGTCGTTTTGGTGTACCAAAGGCCTTAATTAGTGATCGCGGGTCCCATTTCGCGAATCACCAGCTTGCTAAGGTTTTAAAGAGGTATGGGGTCACCCATAGGTTCTCCACCTCTTATCACCCTCAAACAAGCGGCCAAGTGGAAAACACGAATAGGGCTTTGAAAAGGATCCTTGAAAAGACCGTGCAAGATAACCCAAAAATTTGGGCCAAGAGGCTTGATGATGCCTTGTGGGCGTTTCGAACCGCCTACAAGACCCCAATTGGTACTACCCCTTATAAGCTTCTTTATGGAAAAACTTGTCATCTCCCGATTGAGATTGAACACAAAGCCTATTGGGCTTTGCAAAATTGTAATATGGATCTAATCTTGGCTGGTGAGAAAAGGTTTTTGCAGTTGCACGAGTTGGATGAAATGAGGTTGCAAGCTTATGACAACTCCATGCTATACAAGGAGCGTACAAAAGCTTGGCATGATAAGAAGATCAAGAGGAAGGAATTTAAAGCCGGTGACAAGGTACTTTTGTTTCAATCAAAGTACAAAATCAAAGCACCGAAGCTCAAGTCGAGATGGATTGGACCGTATGTGGTGAAAAGAAGTTATTCGTCCGGATATGTGGAGTTGTATGGCAATGATGAGAGCTTTATTGTAAATGGACAACGCTTGAAGCATTATCATGAAGAAAATGAAGAAAATGCGGAGGTGTTCGAAATTGGTTTTTATGCAATCAACAAGTGAAAGTATCAGGTGATCGAGTCAAGCTAAGGACTCGTTAATAAATTAAGCGCTTCTCGGGAGGCAACCCGAGTTTGTTTCATTTTATGTTTCATTTTTATCTTGTCATTTTCTTTTCCTAAAATCAAAAATCCATAAAAATGTAAAAGTTATTTCCTTTAGTTTCAATCATTTTTCAGTTTTTTAATGTTTTCTGTATCAAGAATTGCAGGTCCGAAGGGTCATCGTGGGCGTCGAAGTAAGTCAGGTGCAAAAGGTAAGTAGAAGTGCCGTTAATAAGTTGTCACTTCAGGTCCTGTCGTCTGTTAAGTGTCACATGTTCGTTAGATTATGACTTTGCTGGACGCGTGTAACGCCCGTTACCCCTCTAACGGCCGTTAGAGGGGGGTTTTGTTGTTTCCCCTGTAACTGCCAGTTAGGGCCCTAACGCCCGTTAGCCCCCTTTTGTTTAGTAACGCCTGTTACTGGGGTAACGGCCGTTAGTCTTTATGTTGAACTGTAACGCCCGTTAGGCCAGTAACGGCCGTTATACGCGATTCTTCAGGATAAGGCAGGTCGATTTCTGTCAGGAAAATCTAAAAAAAAAAACTATTATCCTCACACATACACACAACACACACGAATTGCAGCAGAAAAAGAAAGAGGGGTATACCAGTTTTGAGTCCTAGTCTTCTTTTTCTCTTATCAATCTCCAAATTCGTTGTTCAATCATCAAATTCTTCAGATGGCTACCAAGAGACAGCGTGACATGCAAAGGGCTGCCGCTTCAGCTGAAGCTTCCGCCTCAAGAGCTAGACAACCGGTAGCTCGAGCCCCCGTCATCCGTACTCCCGAGGAGGTACCCGCAAAGTACCAACCTAAGATTACTTTAGATGCTGTGAGGCGTAAGCCTATTATTGCTAATCGTAGGTTAGATTTCGATAACCTGGGGAGTTAGGGGTAAATGTTGAGGAGTTGAACGGATTGTTGACACCCCCTTGGAGGGCCTTGTTCTCCATTAAAACCAACATCTGGAGACACTTGTGCAATGAATTCTTTAGTTCCTTTAGGTTGAATACGGACGAGGGAAGTTGTAAGAAAACAGTTATGACATTCCACCTAGGAGGTCAAATTCATTGTATGTCCTACCAAGAGTTCGGGGTCCATTTAGGTTTTTATAGTGAGGATGATGTTCAGAGGGTGGCTTTTACAAAGGGGATTGTTCAATGGCCCGCATCCATGACTGCAGCTAGGTTTTGGGAGGAGGAGAATTTGAGTGACCAAGAATTCCACTATAATGCCAAACAATCTGCTGTTCGGAACCCGGTTTACAAGTTGATTTTAAGAATGATAGCCGAGACCATTTCCAATAGACATAGTAGTTCAAATAATGCTACTAGCACTGATCTATTTTTCTTGTATTGCATGGTTCGGAAGGTCTCTTGCAATTTAGCTAGGGCTGTGGCTTTATATTTGTATGAAAAGGGGCATGGTAAAGCCAAGGGTCATGTAGCCGGTGGTTTCTTTGTTTGTCATTTGGCAAGGCGGATGGGTTTGGTCCAGACGGATCAATTTGGTCTTTTACCGGGTTTTCAAGCTTATTGTCGCAGTGGGGTACTTGATAGGGCGACAATGATTAGAATGGGTATGGTTAGTCAGAATGAGGACTTGGAGGATGAAGGAGACGATATGGACGCTGAGGATGATGAGGATGAGATGGATGAGGAGCCGGATAGTGGTGTTGGTGCTTCTGCGCCAACTAGAGGTGCCACCTTTAGCTCACATTCTTTTGATTTTTCAGGTTTAGGGCAACGTGTGGACGAGATCTTTCATGGGATCACTGGGATTAACGACCGATTGGACCGCCAGGATGACTGGTCGCGTTTTGTCGGTAGTCAGGTTAACCGAATGGCGTATCAGCAGGAGTACTTCCAACCTTACATGCAGAGTTGGATTGCTTCAGGGTCTCCTCCACAGGTTCCTTCTGTGCCATCACACGTACCTCTCCAGCAGTTCCCTCCTCAGCAGCCGTTTATGCCACCGTCGATTTATCCCATCAGCCAGCACGCTTTTGATCACTACTATCCCTAGTACGGTCAGGCGGCCCCATCTGATGCAGGTACCAGTAGTTCTCAACCGCCTCCCTACAGTGGTGATAGGTACCCTGGTAATGCCTTTGATTTCTATGGTATATTTGGTGGGCGACGTGATGGTGACGGCGATGGCGCTCCTTCAGCCTTTCCTCCTCCTGAGTTTTGAGCATGGATGGTTTTGAGTATTATCATTGATACATTTTTACATTTTCAGTTTATCTTTAGATGTGTATTTAATTGTGTGTATCCACCTTTGAGAAGTGATGAGACTATTTTCTTTCTCTTGCATGTTGGTTTGATTGCATGGAATTCTACATTGCAGGGTTTTTCTCTTTAGATATACATTAACGTTTTATTGTGTGTTCGTGGTGATAGCACGTTGATTGTCATATGCATATGCTGGCAGTAAGTTCAGCGCTTATGTTTCTTGTTGGCATCATTCACGCATGGAATACCTTTCATACCCGGCAAGTTTTTCTTATTCCTTATTTTTGCTTCGTAGTTTACTTTTCCTATTTCCCTTAGATTGGCTTAGTTTATTGGACATTGAGGACAGTGTCAAACTTAAGTGTGGGGGGGATGGTAAATAGGAAAAGTCGGGTATTTTAGAGGAATTGTGAAACTTTTGCTTGCTTGTCCTTGTTGTTAATTGCTTTTGTCACCTAATTATACATATAATTGAGCAATGTAACTACACCCTTGGCAAAAATTTTAATGTGTGGAATGTGTTTCGACTGATTAACGTGGCACTCCTTCTGGATTAATAACATTACTAGCATGCTTATAGCACCAAAACACCAAAATTGTGAGATATTATTGATTCATTGCTAGAAATGATAGGTGTTACGGTTTTGGAACCTTTAGCCTTGTAAATTTGTCCCTCTCTTAGGCTTTTGGATTTATCTGAAAGTAAGGGTCTCTTTTAGAGCTCTGAACTAAGATGTGCAAGTTTGAGGTTGATTTTCCATTTCCGAATTATTTCATTTGCTATGAGTGTGCCGGTGATTGCGTTGATTCTAGAACTTGTCCTTGTTGATCATTCCGTTATCTTGCTAGATGATAAAGAGGCAAATTTAGGATAAAACCTTTGTTCTTTGTTCATTCACCTTTTGTTTCGTAAAAATTTGTTATGTGCATGTTTTGTAATGTGCTTAGTAGCTAACTACACTGGTTAGTGAACCACCCGTTGAAAACTCGTATGTTGCACTCACTTTTAGTGCAAGAAACAATAGAAAACTTGTTGTCACTAGCCTGTTCTTTGTTATTAAATCTACCTAAAAATAAACCTTTTCTCGCCATACCAATAGTCGAAGTCCTGGTGGGTCATTGGTTGCCTTTGCTAGATTGGATGGTTTGGGTTTTGCCTTATTATGTCAGTCGGGTTATTCTCATCTTATGAGGGTAGTTTGATTTCGTCATGGTTTTTGGAAAAGTCTAGATCGTTAATCTTGGCATCTTTTGTAATGATTTGTCATTGTTTCTTAAATTTTTTAAGAGAATACCAATTAGTCAGAGTAAAAGTAGCTCACAAAAAAAAAGAGATATATATGTAAAAACGAAAGAAGAAGCTTGGGCTGTCAGTTGGTATTTTTCTCTTTTGTCAAATCATTTTATGTAAGTTGGTACGTCGTTTAAAACCAACCAAGTGTTCTTAAATTGATACATTTGATTAGAGTGTTTGAGGTTGTCAAGTTTGTTGAAGTCAACACGGTTAGATTTGGTTGATAGGTTGTTTGATTGTCATACACCACAATGGTGCCGATTTTTGGACCGTTCTATTGAGGGTATGGTCGGGATAACTTCTTGGGATGTCGACCGTTGGCAACTAATGACATGGGTTTGTTTGGACTAGACTATATGTGAAAGAAAAAAAAAATTGTTAAATGTTGTGTTAGTTCTTTGTTTAACACTACTTGTTACCAAAATTTCCATACCTTGTTCAAATACCTTGTTTAGCCTTAAAATGTTACAACCCTTAAAGTCCTCTTTTGATAGACGTTATAGGGCGCATGCGCCTTGGCGACTTAGGAACGATCCTTGTACAAGCCTATGGTTAAAAGATTATGCATCACGACTTGGTTATTGAGTGATTATTCGAATATTCAACCCCATATGAATGTTAGTTGGAGTAGGATAGGCGAGATATCACTTGTTCGTTACATTTGTGCTTAGTCGTGTTATTGAGGCTTATACATCAGTCGAATATTGTCAAACGTTTCGGTTTTTATTTAAGATTAAAACTGCATAACCATTTATTCTCATTCTTGATTGTGGTTGCGCTTCTTTTTGATTACTGAAATGTGGTTCCATGATATGCCAAGGAATTTTATGATTTTCAGTTTGGATTTGCTTGAGGACAAGCAAAGCTTAAGCGTGGGGGGATTTGATGTGTCATATTTTATACCATTTCCCACGTGACTTTAGAACCAATTATTCGTCATTTTGATAGTTTTATATCCAACTTTCGATGCTTTGAAGGTGTGTTGAGTGTTTTCAGGTGGGAAATTGATTAGACGAATGAATTGGTCGATTTTGATGAGTTAAGGAAGAAACGGGAGAAAGATTCGGGTGAAATCAAGCAAAAGATGAAGAAAACGAAATCTGGAAGTTGTAACTGCCGTTAGCCCAGTAACGGCCGTTACATAGGTGGTTTGTGGTTTCTCCTGTAACTAGCAGTTAGAGAACTAACGGCCGTTAGAAATCAACTGAAGAGTAACGGCCGTTAGCCTAGTAACTCCCGTTAGACCTCAAGTATAGGAGTAACGGCCGTTAGCCCAGTAACGGCCGTTACACACGTGTTTTGTACATAGGATTAGTTAGGGTTCTGCACTTTTGGACGAATGGATAACACAATTTTCATTAATTTTTTCATACTTAGGAATATTTTGGAGCAAATAAGTGGTTAGGGTTTCGCCTATTTTCAGCTTTGGATTGTAATCATCATTGCTACCAGATTATCATCATTCATTTGGTATAATATGATTTCCTCTCTATTTGTTTGTTCTTGTGTTTTTAATATGAATAGCTAAATCTTTAGCACCCACTTGGGTAGTAAGCATGTCATAGGGTCGAATTGATGTTGTTTGTGAATGTTGAACAAGGTTTATATGTTTAATCGAAGATCCACATTTATTTGGATTTAAATATTGTTTTCAACTTTTATATTAATTGATTGATAATTGTAATTAGAAGTTTGGGAGAAATCTATGTCATTGTCAATTGATTTACGAAATGGTTAATCGGTCTAAAATTAACCTGAAATCGTTGGAGTTCGGGAGAAATCAACGATAAGGATTAAAAGCAATTAAATTCATTTTGAATGTGTAAACGTCTAAGATAGAGGGATCTGATTAGGCGAATAAGCAGTTCGGGAGAAAGCTTTCAAAAGATTAAATCATAAAATCAACTCAGAAACTTAATGCTTAACTGTTTAGAGGAGAAATTAAGTGCGGGAGCAATAATTATCTTTTGAGCAGTTAAAGTTTCAAGTATAACGGGAGTTCATCTTGTCTACTTTTTGAGTCGTTCAACAAATGCAAGTAATATTTAGACCCGATGATTGGCATGTGAGCTGATCCAAGTAGGTGTTCATTTTTAAATCTGTGTTAAGATTAAACCAATCAAATACTCTTTGCTATTAATCCTACGGGATTACTGACTTTCTTCACTAACATTGCAACGTGACAATTCGGTCACAAAACCCCCCCTTTTATCTGAATCATTTTATTGTAACAATTGCTTATTAAGTCCTTGTGTTCGACCTCGGTTTACCAAGTCAACTATAGTGCATACGAACGGGTTCACTGCCCGCAAGTGTGTAGTAGTCAGTAACTAGGTATTTCGTGTTCATAAATTTAAGACTAGAAAATACACATCATCATCCTGTTTTCTTTCAGTACACTACTATTTACTCCGAAAGTGGAGGCCTGTAGTTAGAGAGTTGCGCAACTAGGTTTCGTCCACCCACCCACAAGTGTAACG
>NC_057768.1:17105230-17180804 GCF_010389155.1 Erigeron canadensis | reverse complement strand
TTTCCAAGCTCATGTAAATCTTCTTCACACAAACTTCTGAAATGTCTCCACACCATGCTAAGTACTGACAACCCTCTGGTCTTTAAGCACAAACAACTTCAATTCATCATCATAAAACCAACTCCAGATGATTGTCTTGTACTTTGCAGCATCTTTATCTGAGATATGAGTCCAATACAAATTCGGTTTCCACGTTTCCCTAGTACTATCCAATCATTTACTCTTTTCTCGGGAACACGTCGATCAACAATATGTAATGAATCATCATCTCTGAGAGGAAACTGGAAAATCATTTGAATGAATGGTCTTGTCACATTAATCTCATATTCAGATGGAATCGACACATCACCATTCTTAGCATACACAACAAAATGTAGAACTTGAGTTAGGCTGCTGAATGGGACTTGAAGCATTCTTTCTCTAACATCTGATCTCTGCTGATCCAGCACTCTATTCTCATCAATCAACGGATCTTCAGGAATTGAGTCCATACTTCGTCAAACCCATAAGGCTTCTTGAATATATCTAGATTTGGTTCAGGGACAAATTCGCCTTCCTCGAGCTCATCACCATCAAAGAATAAATCTGTATAATCTGGATCATCTATTTAAATTTACAAAAATGAACACCAGAATAAAAGAATAATCATGATAATTATAATAAAGATGAAATGTACTTGTATTAAAATAAGATAAATTACATTTTCATTACATAAAATGTCATAACTTATTACACACAATCAATTATACATATCTAACAATCTTTATCATAGACAAAATTAGAAACCTGAATCACGAGGAGCACCAGAAGGACCAGCACCAGAACCAGAAGCACCTTGCTGAGAAGTATCACCTCCTGTCTCCCCCTCGATCGCTGCACCCTTTCCTCTATCTTCAACTGGGCGAGAAACATTCCTTTCAGCAGCATTATCAGCATCATCATCGTCATTCTGACGTCGTGGTTGAACCGCTGACAATCTGCAAACTTCTTCAGGAACTTCTCCCCCTTGATTCTTGACCCAGTTGATCAAAAATGTTAAGGCAGCGCGAGTCTCAGTGAGTTCAGACTCCAAAGTGCGAACCCTGGTCTCCAAAAGATCAACACGACGACCAAGAACAGGAGCAACAGCAGCAGTCGGTCTTGGAGGATCAGGCATTGCTACAGAAGAAGCTTCAACAACACGTCGACGCTTAATTCTGGTATATGAAGATCAATACTCCCTTGCCTCTTCACTGGACTAACCGAACTTGCTCTGTTCACAGGGTCTTCCATATCTTCAAAGATTCTCGCAATTCAGAATCATGCTGAGCTGCAACATCAGGATCAATCTCAGCAGCAGGAATTGAGTTAGCGGAATCTGAAATTGCTGGAACAGCGTGACAAGCTTTGCTTCTGCGTTCTCTATGAAACAAAACACCCGCTTGATCAAACGACTGATGCGAATGATCGCTTTCAGAAGCAGCCGCAATATCATGAATCATCTTAGTTCGACGTTCAGCAGCAGCAGAATCATCTGTGTCTGTCGCAGTTGTAGCAGCAGAACCGTCGGAACTAGCAACATCATCATCATCATTTCCAACATCCGAACCAGCAGACTCATCCCCAGAACTCTCAACACCATCAACAGAACTCGCTGAAGAACCAGAATCAGAATCGTCATCAGCAGCATCCACAAACATATCATTCTCAAGACGAGATGATAGTTTGGATTAATCAGGTGACCAAAAAGTGGTGGATCATGGAGACCAGCCACATTACTCGTATTTGCCTCTAGATCAGCAAAAAGACGCGAAGGCCAAGCATGAAGAACGTAGCGAGGACCTTGGTCATATTCTAAGTCTGGACAAAAATGTCTAACTATAGCCATCACAAATCGAGGATACAGAAGAAATCGCTTTCTCCCCTAGCATTAATCTGATCAACAAACTCTTGATAAAAATATCGGGAGAAAGGATAAGGGCGATTATATACCAAAGCAACCATCTGCGACGCAATCTGTGCAGATAGTTGATCAAAGCCAGCCTTGCGATTGCTCAAACAGACGAGCAATGCATACGCCAGATACCTCCATCTTCCCTGAAAACCACTCTTGTCAAAAGGAAGTTTGACCTGGCCAACAAACCCATTCTCTGAAAGCAGCGAAGAAGGAGTTCGAACTCGTAAGTCATTTCAACATCTTCCTCTTCTTCTACGTCTGGTTCTGCTCCTAGATGCAAAATAGTGCGGAGCGACTCAGCATTGAAATCAAATGTTGTGCCTTCAACAGTTGCTCGTACAAAACTTGGCCATCAACCATGACTTCATGAGCAGTAGACCAGAAAGAATCAATATACAGCTTAATCAGTCTCGGCGAATCACAAAAAGCAAAAGATAATCGCGAGCGAGCAATGTAGTTGAACATTTCATGAAAATGTTCGCAATTATATGATCTGGATCTAGGTTCAGTGCAAGATTGTGCTTTTTCACAAATTGACGAGGAGCGAGAGCCATTTCTGCAAAACCAATCACAATATCGAAACAAATATAAATAATCATGATAAATGGATTGCAGAATGAAAAACCTAATTTGAAAAAAAACCCTAATGTGAAAAACCCTAATCTGAAAAACCCTAATCCTTAATTCGCAAAACAAGTCTGAACGAAGATAACCAATAAATTCGTTAAGTAGACAGAACGAAGATAGAAGCTAAATTCGTAAGCAATAACTAAACGAAAATAGGTCTTAAGTTCGTAAGAATTAAACCTAAATTAACACCTAACGAAGTTTAAGTTCGTTAAGACTAAACTGTACATGCAAGTTCGTAAGTTATAAAACTTATCTTCTAAGTTCGTAACCTATAAACGAAGTCTAAGTTCGTTTGAATAAACCTAAGGGTGTTAAGCTAAATTCGTTCCTCATCAACTTGGGTCTAAGTTCGTAAGGCATAAAAGTAACTTCGTTTCTACCCAAGTTAAATTCGTTCAATTCAAAATCTAAGTCCATGTGCACACATCTAAATTCGTTTTGAACTAAAGTCTAAATTCGTTCACACAAATCTAAATTCGTTTGATCAAACCAGGTGAATGATTACAAGAATTTTATAAACATAATCAACACAAATCAAATCGAAGATACATGGAAACCTAAATCATATTCGTGAATGAAAAGAACATTAAAAACTTACTTAGATCTCAGTTTGGACAATGAATCAAGAAAACGAATTAAAGTGAGAGAAAAGAAAAAAAGTTTGTTTTAGGGTTTTGCTCGAAAATGAGAGTATTTTCGTTTGATAAAGAAATAACGAAGAAAAACCCCTTTATATGGAACTAACAATGGGCCAACTATGGGTCGGGCATAACTTCACAAACGAAGTTAGCCAAACGAAGATAAACTTCGTTTGAACAAAGTTGTGTCGAACGAAGATAGCAGTTATCTTCGTAAGAACAAATTTGAAAATATTCCGTAGTTCAGCAAAAATTTCAGAGTTTCATCCAAGCAATCTTCCAAAACAAAACCCTTTATCACAATCTGTACATAGCAAAAACTCGTTAGTTTCATGCCTTGTACTAAAAACTGGCTTAGCACCCAAATTCATAATCATAATGTAAGTAGATAACCGAACATTATAATCTTGAATGAAAACCCATGGTTTAAACGCTATCCTGAAAATAATCAATTTAAATATGAACCTCATTACCAATATGATTATGACACCGAGAACTTCCTTGGATCATAGATATGCATGACAGCAAACCATCTTGAAACACTTAAGTCCCATACTAAATGCCGTCTACAAAACTTAACAAACAATGAACTATCCAACAAAAATTCACTGAAGAACTTAGTAAAGTTTCCAAAAGTATGTCATAAATCACAGCATGAAATTCAAAGGAAACTAATATCAAATTTGATTATTTTCATTAAATACATGAATCATAAATAAATAACTATTTCAAAAACCAGTTCATGTATTCATCCTTCACATGCTCTAATCTGCATCACAAATATTATCACTACACACCAAGGATCTTATCGTAATGATATCATCCATGTAAATAACAATGCAGTAACAGAAGTCAGCATTCCAACGTTATCTTCTTAACCTGAACACTGCACACTTACCACAGAACTCATCAACGCATTGAGAACAAACAGTATAATGCAGAAAATTCAAGTTACAATCATACTCAATCAGGGTTAACAAATATGAAATAACTAAAAATCTAACAAAAGATCAAGGGAGGTCATTTCTTGTCAAACCCTAAAATGTCACCACACAAATTTAAACAAACCGATTAATAATTTGGTGACAAGTGAAAATCATGAGATTTCAAATGACTTTGACATTTCACATTACACTTGAAAGATCTTTTTCTAAACTTTAAACAAATTAATGTCCATATTAGAAAATCTTCTTTGTGAACAGTCTACACAACCTCATTAAAAATTCACATGAAGGAATTCAGCAAAAATATACTCAGAATTTGAATAGGATCTCTCGTGCAATAAGAACTTATAAAAATACTATTTTGACTCAATTAAAAAGAAAAATAACACAGAATAAAAATTGCAGAATAATAAACTAATCTAAATTCTAATTAACTAGACTTTATACATTATTCACATTAAGCATGATTACTGCTGATTAGATCAGTATAGCATGTTACATAAGCCTGCGGGTGAGAAATAATTCTCTTATTATAAGTTCTGAACCGTGACCCAACAGCGATTACCGGTATGTTTGTCCTCTTAAACACTCGGTACATCCAGTTTCCATTGAGTTATGACACTTTCGACATACCCTGGCCAAGGACAGTCACCATGTAACCCGAGTAGCCTAATATGCCATTTGAATAGTTTGCGAACTTATGTAACCCACATTCAGATATACTTTCGTAATCGATACAAGCACTAAGATAAAAAATATTCAATATATTCAAGAACATCCTTAACCAATCATGAGACACTTTGTGGATAACTGAATTGAATTACTTTGTGATTTCACATATATGCTTCTGCATTTCATGATTTATAAGGAACCCGTGATTTTCTATGAGATCCATGTAGCGAACTTTCTGACAACCTATCCCAAGTTGGAAGCTTTAGGTAGGCTAGGTATACAAAGATACCCGAGGACATACTTGTCCGAATCTCAAAGACCACATTAGCCCCTTAATTTGCATATAATTGATTTGCATAACAATATCACATTTACTTTTATGTTCATGATTGGTAGAGGTTCGTGCCTATTCATTGAACAAATCTTATAGTAATGCTAGATCTTTCACAAAATTTAAGGACTAGATCAATTCATTACTGAAAAGCAAGCAATCTCAGCCATATATCTGAATATGTTTCCCACAAGAACATTATATAATTTAAGTTCAGATTGAAGGAAACCTTGGTACTTTGTGTCTACCGATATATCCCAAATTGTAATCACTGAACTAAGCAGTTATATTACGATTAAGCAGGCTTAAAAGCTAAAGTATCGTCACTTCTACTCATTTAGCGCAGTAACCTTACTTATTCATATTTTTTTTTTTTTTTTTTTTTCAATTTTTTAATGTTTTTTTTTCTTGACACTAGATATATACAAACTTATACTAAGACAACTCTTTTTGTATTTTTATGACACTATCTATGTACAACTTATACTACAAAGACACGAAAAATACATTTAAGTTCTTTGAGAGAAACTACTCGGCATTCTTCATACCATTGAGTTGAAATAACAACTCAAGACGAGGTCCATCAAAAGCTTTAGTGTATAAATCAGCAAGATTATCATCAGTAATAACCTTTTCTAAATGAATAAGCTTTTTCTCAAAACAGTCACGTATGAAATGATACTTTATATCTATGTGCTTGGTGACTTTAAAGTTTTTCGGATTCTTGGTAATATCTATGGCAGACTTATTATCAATACAAATAGGAGTATTAGAGATATTCATACCATAATCGCGCAGTTGTTGCTGTATCCAAAGCACCTGAGAACAGCAATATCCAGCAGCAATGTACTCTGCTTCACAGGATGACTGTGCAACAGATGTCTGCTTTTTGCACTGCCACGATACAATTCTCCCCCTAAAAGCTGACATCCACCTGACGTTGATTTCCTATCCGAGTTGTCACCACCATAATCCGAATCAGTATAAGCTACAAAGTCAAAAGAACCATACATGGGATACCAAAGACCTAGACGAGGCTTGGCTTTCACATAACGAAGGATTCTTTTTGCAGCTTTCAAGTGAGACTCTTTCGGATTAGCCTGATATCTAGCACACATAGAAACAGCAAAGGTAATATCTGGACGTGAGGCTGTCAGATACATCAAGGATCCAATGATAGCTCGATATTGAGTGGCATCGACAGATGGATCATTAGGCTTATCAGGACACAACCCATGATTAGTCTTAATGGGAGTAACAGCATCCTTAGCATCAGACATGCGAAACCGAGTAAGCAAATCTTTAACATACTTGGTCTGATGTATAAAGAAACCATCTTTCAGTTGATCCACCTGTAGTCCAAGGAAGAAGGTTAATTCCCCCATAGCACTCATCTCAAACTTAGCCTTCATGCTCTGTTCAAATTCCTTGCACATTTTGTCATCAGATGAACCAAAAATGATGTCATCGACATAGACCTGTACAAGCAAGTAGTCCTTCCCTTTCCATTTAATAAACAACGTGCTGTCTATAGAACCTCTGGTAAAACCACTTTCCTTCAAATGTGTTGACAATTTTTCATACCACGATCGAGGAGCCTGATGTAAACCATATAAAGCCTTATCGAGACGATATACTTTATTAGGAAAGTCTGGATCCTCAAACCGGCAGGTTGTTCGACATACACTTCTTCTTTAATATCACCATACAAGAAGGCACTCTTTACATCAAGCTGATACACCTTAATACCCTTATAACTAGCATATGCCAGAAATAATCGAATAGCTTCAAGTCTAGCTACAGGTGCAAATGTCTCATCGTAATCAAAACCTTCTTGTTGCTCAAATCCTCTAACCACCAATCGAGCCTTATTTCGAGTGACTACACCTCTGTCATCGCGTTTACAACGAAAAACCCAACGCGTTGTTAAAGGAGATTCACCCGGAGGTAAGTCAACTAACTTCCATACCTCAAGCTTCCGAAACTGAGCCAATTCTTCTTGCATCGCCTCAACCCATGACGGTTCCTTAAGAGCCATTCCAACATTCTTAGGCTCAACCTGAGAGATAAAGCAGTAATACAAGTACCAAGTAATTGCCCCAGTATCCTTAACTTCAGCAAACATACACGACGGTTTCTTAGATTGATTCCTCGTGCGAACAGAGGCAGAAGCATCACCAATGATTTGCTTGACTGGATGATCCTTGTGGACTCTGGTTTGAGGAACCTTATCGACAGAAAGATCATCTCCCAAATTCGTCTGCACATGTTGCTCTGGAGTTTTGTAATCTGGAGTGTTAGGCTCCTCCTGAGTTTCACCTTCCGTGTCATCAGTATCATAGAAAGGAGAATCAGGTAGAGGTACATGCAAAGGATCAGTAGGAACTATAGGAGCAGGCTCTAAGGTTGAATCTGCTACTTTTGTCCCACTAGATTCTCCAGATTCAGAGGTAGGCTCAACTATTGGTGAGGAACCAAAGAAGAACCAGAAACCGGTCCACCATCCAAGGATCATGAAGAGTAACGACATCCTCCACTGTTGGAACACCTGCAAAAGAAACAGGACCACGAAAAGAAGTGAAGACACCGTCATAATCAAAATGATTAGCAGGACCAAGGTGTACAGCAGGTTTGTGACTGACAATTACGACATTTGTACCAAGATCTACTTTGCCAGTCTTCTGATTGTACACTCGCCTAATCGGTGTACTTGGAACATAGCCCAAAAAGAAACCCTCCTCAGATTTAGGTTCAAATTTCCCTTGAGGAAGAGTTTTAAGAAAAGTGCACGGAACACCGAAAGGCTCAACATTCTGTAAATTGGGCTTTTTGTTGTGCAATAGTTCATAACTAGTCTTCTTAAACCGTTTAACTGTCAAAACCCGATTCAGAATGTGACAAGCTGTATTCACTGCCTCTCCCCAGAAAGTAATAGGAAGCCCTGAATCAGCAAGCATCGTCCTGGCTGTCTCAATTAACGTCCTGTTCTTCCGTTCAGCCACTCCATTCTGTTGTGGCTCATATGGTGCACTGTACTGATGTTGAATTCCTTTGGTCAAGCAAAATACAGTAATAGTATTATTCTTGAACTCAGTACCATTGTCACTCCTGATTCTCTTAACTTTGACTCCATGGACATTTTCAACTTGCTTGACAAAATCCATAAATCGTTCGGCAGTCTCATCCTTGGTCTTCAGAAAAAATACCCATGAGTACCTCGAGTAATCATCAGTGATCACTAAACAGTAAGACATCCCTCCAATGCTTCGTTTGTTCACAGGACCAAAGAGATCCATATGAAGTAATTCGAATGGTTTGGAAATAGAGTTGAGTACTTTGGATTTATGCGGATTCTTATGTTGCTTCCCTTTCAAACACGGTACACACTTATCTTCCATCCCAAACTTCTTAACAGGCACACCATCAACTAACCCAAGACTGATAAGTTCATTCATCTTCCGAAAGTTGATATGTCCCATTCTACGATGCCATAGGAGAGATTCAGACTCATTTGCCTTGCTCAACAAACAAAGGGGCTCCTTTGGATTATCAACACCTAAAATTAAACCATAGATGTCTCTCTTCCTAGGAGCTTTGAGCATAATCCATTCTTCTGGAATAACAAAACCCGGCTTCAAGATGTATGCCTCCTTTTCTGTGAAATGAACATTGTTGCCCTTATCACAGATCTGTGAGACACTCATTAGATTGTGAGTAAGTTGTTCCACATAGTTAACTCTTTCTAGAGTTAGTTGTCCATTGACGACATCTCCTTGACCGGTGATGTTGCCGCCCTTGGAGCCAGCAAAACTAACATATGACCCATTTATACCAGTATAATTGGACAAGAGCTTCTTGTCCCCTGTCATGTGCCTGGAGCATCCACTGTCAAGGTACCACAAATGAATAGGTTTCCTAGGAACTCCCTGCACATAAAATGAGAAATATTAGTTATCATTGGGGACCCAAACCTTCATAGGTTTGGGTCGTCCCTTCTCATCCTTGAGAATCAGTTCAGTCCAATATCCATTGCTAGAAGCCGTGGGTGTGACTTGATTCTCAACTTGTCTTCTCACTGGAGAAGACGTCTGACCGCTCGTTGGAGAAGGTCTTGGGGAATGAAGGCCAAAAGAGGGTCTAACACTCGAGTGAAGTCGGTTATAAATGAATTACGACTTGGAGATGTTTGTGACCGACTCGAACTCCCACTGAGGGTAGTGAATCTTTGTCCCATAGGAGAAGAACCTTTTGGTGGAGATTCACGTCGTTGAGGTATAGTAAACGGTTTTGTGGAAGATTGAACTTCTTTAGCCTTATAAACCTGTTTATCATTACCCAACCCCCTTTTTCCTTCCGAGGTGGAAACCTTTGAAGGAGAACCAATCTCCGAGGTCGATTAGGACATACACTGTAAACATGACCTTTTTCATGACAAGCAAAGCAAGAGAGGACCTTAGTTTTTTTCTTTGTATCTACCTTATTATTGGTACTTACAGATTCACTATTGTCCACTGATTTACTTGTTTACTAGGATCCTTATGGTCTCGTTTGGTCGGTGATATCCTAGACTTACTTGGGGACTTCTTTCGAGCAGGCATTAAGATATGCTTCAAAGCCTTAGTTGCTTCGACATTAACAACTAATTCATCTTCAGATTGACTATCCCTAGACTGCTTAGGTAAAGGAGTTTGACGCAACTGACTTAATCGCTTCATATCCTTAATATCAACATCCCAGACTTTATCAATCCTCTTAGGGTCAATTGATGATAACGGAAATTCTAACTCAGTGTAGACCCTACTACTCTTACGAAGTGTAAAGTGAGTAATACTGTCTTTTTGACCATAAGAAGTGGACGAATCTAGGACGACACCTTTCAATTTCTCTTCCTTGGTAGGTTGAGAAGAAACTCCTTTAGATGCTGCTGTCTCCTCAGTCAAAGTAGGCTTAGGAGACGAGTCTTGAGATTTACCAACATCAACACTAGGTTGAAGTAGGACTTCCGGGATATTAGGTTCTACAGGAGTATAATTATTGTTGAAAGGAGGAGGCATGCTATTGTAAGAAACTTTAGCAGAGTCAGAACTCGTAGATGGAGAGTCCCCAAATTTTTGCATATGCATCAAAAGCTCAGCATGTCTAGATGAATCAACCTTAGCTTGTAAGTCCACTATTTCTATTCTAGCATCAGCCAGTTCTTTCTCAATAGTAGCACACTTTTTAGCTAATAATGCATAAGCTTCACCACCTACTCTTTCTACAGCCACAGCATGTTTAACTTTGTCTTTCATAGCATTAATGTCAGACTCTAAAGATTTAATCCTATCCTTTAAAAATTTTCTCTATCAGTGACAGTTAAATCTTTTTAATCAATTTATCTCTTTCTTCATGAGCAGCATTAACAACAGATTCTAAATGCTTAATTCGTTCATTCTTTTGTTCAATTTCATCAAACATTCGATTAACAATTTTGCAAACATGAACAATAGTACGAAGAGAATAAGATACCTGTTGATCTGCTTCTTTGCAGTCTGCCATGTACGCGACAAAGTCATCCACACTCATGCCTGCTGGAATTTCATACTCCTTCATCTGCTCTTCAATCGTCTTTTCAACCTTTTCAGTAGCAGAATCGTCTTTGTTCTCAGCAGCGTTCACCTCTCTAGAATCTTTCGTATCAGCAACCTCAACCTCTTCATCCGACTCAGAATCAGTGTCATATACCTGAGTAGAAGATTCCAAGTTCGAGCTTTGAGCATTTTCATACAGATGCTCATCACTGTGGTAAACTGAGGTGTCCAAGAAATCCTCAACAGAATCTGCTATTTGAGCCATATCATCAACTATTTCGGCCAAATAAGCATTATTAGTCTCATCCTGTGGAAGATTCCAGACATAAGAACCATCAGGTTGAGTAGCTACGATAGCCTTGTCATTGCTATTTCCAGTAGTATCTTCAGTCAACAAGAGAGCTCTACTTGCATTCTGATTAAAAGGACGATTACCACCTCTATTTTGACAGGTAGGGGTAATGTTGACATCTCTCTTTGGTCGTTGACATTCTTTGGCAAAATGTCCAAAGCCATCGCAATTATAGCACTTAACCTTTGACTTGTCAAAGCCCTGAGTACCCCCAATAAGCTGTCGACCTGTTCGCTGCATAAACCTTTGCACTCTCCTGGTGATCATCGCCAAATTCCATTTCAGATCCATTTCTTCAACATCATCTGGATCTATTTGGTCATAATCTTCATCAATGAGTGCTGGATCCGTGATCCTCCCAGCAATAAAAGCTTCATGTGCAGCACACATTGCGGCAAAGACATTCATCCTTCCCTCAGCAGATTTCATATCCATAGGCATAGACTTGTAACCAGCAGAAGTAGATGAAATGTTACCAAACGACATATTTCCAGGCTTGGCATTCTCATTTGTCTTTCGAGCCTTGAAACCAGCATCAGAAGCCATGAAACCTGCAGAATCATCTCCATCCATAACACAATTAGGACCCTCTTTCGTGCCAGAAGAACCAACCCCAGAAAAGAATGCATTAATATCAGCTGTAGGATTCTTCATAGTGGCATGATAAAGAGATGGATCTTGTGTGAAGTTGTCTTGGAGATCCTTTGCCTTATCCTTCATTTCTCTGTTTCTTAATGTGGATATAACACCATCTATACGAAGAGATGCATAATCAGCTCTTTCTTGCAATCCATGACGAAATTCTTTATAAGCTTTCGGCAGACCATCCAAGAATTTATCCACTATCTCAGTAGGAGTATACTTAAGATCAAAATAGGGTAACTCAGCAAGAAGATGTTGAAATCTCAAGATAAGATCCTCAACTAGTTCGTTCTTGGTAGCATTAAAGCAATCAAATTGTTTCTTAAGCATCTTAACTCGATTTTGCTTCAATAATGGATCACCTTCACAGTGAGCTTCAATAGCATCGAACAGTTGCTTTGAAGTCTTGTACTCCTGTTTAGGAAACAAGTGCACTAATTCTTGAGGAATGCACATCCTAAGAGTAGAAAGAGCCTTAACTTCAACAGCATACAAGGATTTTTCTTCACCTTTTAACTCTCCTACCTTGTAATTAGTTGTAACACCGTTTATAGTAAGAGTTGGCCATTCATATCCTTCAGTGATCATAATCCACATGTTCAAATCTTCCCGTTGAATATAATCTTCAAATCGACCTCTCCATGCCCAAAAGTCAGCCAATGAAACTAACTTCGGTGGAGAATTAGTACGTCCAACAAGATGATCATGATAGACAAGAGAATTCAGGTATTGAGCAACAGCAGTGTTGGTTGACGAGGAAGCCATTTCGTAAATTTCTGCACTGAACGAAGATAGATCTTAAATTCGTTTGAATGAGAGAAATGAAGATAGGATTAACTTCGTTTGCAGGAAGGAAACGAAGATAGAATTATCTTCGTTTGAAGGAAAGAAACGAAGATAAAGCAAAATCCGTAAGGTGAGAGTAACAAAGATAACTTGAAATTCGTTGGAAGGAACTTAACGAAAATAAAGCTAAAAACGTTGGAAGAACTCGAAACGAAGATGAGGTTAAGTTCGTTTGCTAAATTCGTTTGAGAAAACGAAGTTAGCGACAGTAAGGGTATCGGGAGGTTGATTTTCAGAGAAAAGAATCAAACAAAACGATCTCGAACCTTCGATAAGAAATCGATTGGCTCTGATACCACTTGTGAGTCCCTCGATAGCTATAGATCGCTCTCGAGATCGTCTATGATTATGTCGTGAGTGCGGAATCCTCACGAGATAACTAGTTTGATTAGTAAACTGGTATATCGCTAATTATCAAGTAAATAATCAGCCGTATTATGCTATCTTCGTTTCTATAAGATATTGAACGAACTTAGGTGTCTGGTGTACTTGTATGTCGAACGTGATCCTTATTTTAGAGTATTCATTCGTATATATATGTTTTGATTCGAACTGGGCTTGCTGGGCTTTGTTCTTACGAACTTAGCTGCCCAGCCCATGTAACGAAGTTAATCTTCGTTTGTACCAAATGAAGTTTATCTTCATTTGCCTCTAACGAAGATATACCTTATCTTCGTTAGATACAAGACTTAGTTATATTCCTAAGTATTTCATCTTAAGGAATCCTAACACATATTATGTTTGTACTTGTATATCACACAACAAACATCATACATAACACACATATATATAACACCAAAACATGTAATCGATCATTACCGTAACATAAAGTCCATAATCTATCAATTACATATATAGATACGACATAAATTAACATAATGTCTCAATCTAAACGACATATCAAATCTAAGTTGCTGTTGTCACATCAACGTACATCAACATGAAATCACAAAGTAATTAATTTTGGTTAATCTAAAAAGTGTCTCATGATTTGTTAAGGATGTTTTTGAATATACATTGAATTTTTGTTATCTTAGTGCTAGTATTGATTACGAAAGTATATCTGAATGTGGGTCACATAAGTTCGCAAACTATTCAATGGCATATTAGGCTACTCGGGTTACATGGTGACTGTCCTTGGCCAGGGTATGTCGAAAGTGTCATAACTCAAAGGAAACTGGAAGTACCGAGTGTTTAAGAGGACAAATATACCGGTAATCATGGTTGAATCACTCTTCATAATTAATAATAAGAGAATTATTTCTCACTTTCAGACTTGTGTAAATGCTAATCTGATCTAATCCGCAAAAATTTAAGATTTCTTGTAAATAAATAAAGTTTTTATTTTTTATTTTTATTTTTACTTTTATTTTTATTTTTATTTTTATTTTTTATTTTTGTTTCCTTTTATTTTTATTTTTGTAATAAGTGTCAGTTTGTGTGTCAAACTAGTTCTTATTGCACGAGAGATTTGATAAGCATTAAATGTTATAATTCTTAGTGAATTCTATAAGTGTTATTGCTTATGTTATAAATGCTTAAAAGTGGATTTTCTAATTAATACATACGTTGTTTAATGTAGAAAATGAAATGTTTTGGAAATTGAAAAGTCAAAATATTTTTGAATATGTTTCAAGTAAATTTTTGAAATTTCAATTGTTTTTGGTTGCTAAGTATGCTTGACAAAGATTTGACTTGCCTTAGATTTTATTTTATCGATAGGTTAAGATTTTGGTTGTTTTGCATATTTATGATATTTTTATTGTTTTTGGTGCATTAATGAAGTTTGTTAAGTGTGCAGGTTACAGATAATAAACTCATTTTAAATGTAATTGACATCAAAAGTTTTAGATTGTGATTGAAGGTAAAATTGTTTTCGCTTGCTTATTGGAATTGCTTTGCGACGGACAATAAAAGTTGCTCAGAAATTGCTTCTACAGACTCCCCCTTTTCCGTTGCAATCATTTCTAGATAAACTCCGATAATCAATAGCTACCGAAAAACCTGAATCCATTGGCTTTCCCTTAACTGATGATATCGAGTGTTCTTGTTGAAACTTGATCTTCTGACATCGCATCCTGATCTTCAAACTGCAAAGTCCCTGTCCCTCTATGACAACCAATCAACCCAACACATCTCATTGTAGTTCTCCCCCTCAACTGTTAACCACCTCCGAATTAAGCATTGCCACCTTCCACTTAGGATCGTCGCTCTCCGTGCCTAATCGGCATATAATAGAGAAGTTGAATTTCCAACAATCAGCATCAAATCAACCAGCTATCACAAAGATAAGAAACTCTACAACCGGCATCATAAAATGTAATACCATAGACCCTGTCTCAAATATAGCAGCATCAAACTCCGTTTTGTATCTCCACAACTCTACTAATCACTTGAAGTCTTTCTTATCGGATCTCCCCTTCAGTTATATAAACCGCCAATCACATAAAGATCTTAATCTCGTAGTGAAACTTATATATCGCCTGATTACTATCCTTACATCATGGAATGTAGATAGGTTCAATCTTCAAATACTCAAACAACAAATAACCAGCTTCATCATTTCAATACTTCAACAAAGTTTTAACTATGTCTCGTATCTTCACAATTTTATCAATCACCCAGAGTCTTTTCTATCTGAGATCTCACTAAGGTACAATCTGCATGTACTTCAACCACAAGTGATCAACTTTATTGCTCCAATATTTCGACAAAAGCTTCCATAACTGCTATATAGAAGATCATTTGTTAAATAGTGTCAATCAAAATTGAAAACACTATGATCTTCAATACTCAACCATCTTAAAAATGACACCATCAATTTGTTAAGCCGAACAGAATAACTCTGAACTGAGTAACACTTTGAGTAACACCCTTGCTGCTAATATAACTCGAGTAATTGTAGAATTATTTTGAGAAATTCGAAAGAATCGTTATATTCCCCCTTATTTCTGCGTAAATTCTACAACCTGCAGAGTTTTGCTGAGAAAACTGAAGAAATCTCATTGAAGAACAACCTTGAAATTTTTATTCCACCAAAGAACAACCTTGAAATTTTTATTCCCCCCTTTTCTCTGCAAATACTTTGAAAATCAGCCTATAATAGGTTACGGTATCTCTCATTCTTGAGGTTCTTCAAAATGCTTAGAGCTCACGACATTTAAAGCTCTTCGCCAAACAGGGTATACCCGTTTCCCCTCCAAATTTTCATGGGAAAACACATTTACATGAAATGTTCATATTCATGTAAATTTTTATTAATAAGGCCATGGGAATTTTTTGATAATTGTCGAAAATTTTCATCCAAAACGTGCCGAAATCGCACAAAAACGGACCGAAAACTTTTCGAACGCTACCAAACTTCAAATCTCCATGAATCATACCCATTTTTTTTAATTTTTTTAATTTTTTATTTTTTACTACCCTGTCTTGTGTGCTTCATAGGATACAAGCACACAACTTAGAACCTCTTTACTCGATCTGTTTCTTGTTATCTTCAAACAAGGAAGTAGACATCTTTGTGTTAATGCAAGCACGTAGGACAAACCTCTACGTGATGGCATAAGCACGAACTTGCTTCAGATTGACATATCATCTTCAACATGACGTCAGCGTGAAGTAAGGAATACTAAGGCATGACGTAAGCACGAACTTGATATGAATTATGTGATTATCTTCGTGTTATGTCAGCACGAGGGAAAGTCCTCTTCGTGATGACGTATACACGAACTTGATCGTAAAAATGTGATTATCTTCGTGGTGACGTCAGCACGAGGGAAAGTCCTCTTCGTGATGACGTATACACGAACTTAATCAGAATTCGTGATATCTTGTCCATGAACTCGTGGTGACGTCCTCGTGAACTTGATCCACTTCGTGCTGATGTAAGCACGAAGTCAAAGGAAATATCATGCGAATACTAGCCACTTCGTGCTGACATAAGCACGAGGCTAAATCCTCTTCGTGCTGACGTAAGCACGAAGCTGCACGAACTTCTTCATCTTTACGAACTGAACACGAATTCAACAGAAAATCTTCAATAAAGATCGCAATTGAAAGCAAAATCGCTTCCCCCGCTCTGATACCAATTGAAAGTGCGGTTTGGACCGATTAAATCACGATCTAACAACATCTAAGTGTGCGGAATCCACTTAGATTTGTCTTTGAAGTTTCTGTAAAGTTATGAACATATAATCACGAATTACATGAAGAATAAGAGATAAGAACAGATGTAAAACTCGTGAATATCATTAATCATATGGATATTAGACCAAATCAGTATACATCTGACTGGCACGGGGTATAGATCTCTACCCCATGCACTATGAACAAAATCTGTTGCAACTCAAATCGTTAATTGAAACCCTAGACCTAGGTGTTCTATATATAGGCTGCTAAACAGGCTGGACTTCAATCTCGTTCGTGGGCTTTAAGCTCCTTCACACGAACTAGCGACTTCGTACTGACGTCATCACGAATTGATGATGACGTCATCAGGACTTTGATGAAGCCTTCTCTTCATCACGACCAGCCTCTAGAATTGTATTGCGATGGACAATAAAAGCCTCTCAAAAATTGCTTCTACATATGTGGAAAGTGATGAATCCATCCACTACACACTAAAACAAGGCACCAAAAGCTTCGCAATTACTGTTGATTTCCTCAGAGATGCCCTGAGGATGAACGATTTTGATGAAAATGAGATGCCCATTGAAATTCCATCTGGCATCAATACCAGGGAAGTGTGCAGGTTGATGGGGCACACTGACATTGTGGATGAGAATGGTCAGCTGCTCAGAAAGGGCTCTGTATATATGAGCAGGCTAACAGATTCATAGAGATATTTCTTCACTCATCTTGTTGAGTGCTTGGGTGGCAGTTCTGTAGGTTTAGATCAGATAAACCAGACACAGCTCCAGATTGCCTACTGTTTATGGCAGGGTATAGGGTGGACTTTGCCCAAATTTTCTTTAATGATCTGGTGGACATATTGAAGGTCAAGAGCAGGAAAGCCTCCATTCCCTTCATTCGATTTTTGTCCATTATTTTCAGAAGGGCCTTGAAAAATGAGTACTTTGTAAATACAACTCATTTTTCATTATGTGAATATCTGAGGGACCTCAACCAGTTGACCTCATCTCCTACTGAGGTCGACATTCCATCGGTGATGCTGTATCAATTCAGAATTCAAGAAGAGGCAAATGCATCATCACCAGATGAAGAGGTTGCTGGTGAGCCTTAAAACAATGAAGAAAATTCTGAAGTTGTTACTGCTGAAAGGATGCAACCTATTTCCCAGATAGCTCCTGCTGATAATTTTAAAAAGGCAAATCACATCTCTATTTCTGCCGATGCCAGATAGCTCCTGCTGATAATGTTAATAAGGCAAATCACATCTCTATTTCTGCCGATGCCATCAGAATAAATATGAACGATTGGATGGCCAAACTCTCAACAAATCATTCGGCAACTTCTATCATTGGAAGGTTAAATACCTTTTTCTTGAGCAGTCCACTATATGGTGCCCTAACCTTAAATCCGGGCAAAATGTATCACGATTATCTTTGTGAATTTTGGTATATTGCAGTGTATGTGGAAAGTGATGAATCCATCGACTACACACTAAAACAAGGCACCAAAAGCTTCACAATTACTGTTGATTTCCTCAGAGATGCCTTGAGGATGAACTATTTTGATAAAAATGAGATGCCCATTGAAATTCCATCTGGCATCAATACCAGGGAAGTGTGCAGGTTGATGGGGCACACTGAGATTGTGGATGAGAATGGTCAGCTGCTCAGGAAAGGCACTGTATACATGAGCAGGCTGACAGATTCATGGAGATATTTCTTCACTCATCTTGTTGAGTGCTTAGGTGGCAGTTCTGGAGGTTTAGATCAGATAAACTAGACACAGCTCTAGATTGCCTACTGTTTATGGCATGGGTATAGGGTGGACTTTGCCCAAATTTTCTTTAATGATCTGGTGGACAGATTGAAGGTCAAGAGCAGGAAAGCCTTCATTCCCTTCATTCGATTTTTGTCCAATATATTCAGAAGAGCCTTGAAAAATGAGTACTCTGTAAATACAACTCATTTTTCATTATGTGAATATCTGAGGGACCTCAACCAGTTGACCTCATCTCCTACTGAGGTCGACATTCCATCGGTGATGCTGTATCAATTCAGAATTCAAGAAGAGGCAAATGCATCATCACCAGATGAAGAGGTTGCTGGTGAATCTCAAAAGAATGAAGAAAATTCCGAAGTTGTTACTGCTGAAAGGGTGCAACCTATTTTCCAGATAGCCCCTGATCCTCAGCAGAATGCTGAAAATATTGTTGAAATTCCACCTAATCCCTCCAGGCCAAGGAACAGAACTCGTCGTCTTAGGAAAGACGGAGTTTTGGTATCATCTCTTCCAGAATCCTCTCATCTGGATTCTGGAGATCTTGTTCAGGAGATTGCCCCAGCAACCACTTCCTTAGTACCTGTAGAAGGAAGTGGTAAAAAAGAAAGAGGGTCTGGCTCACCTCTTGTTATACCAGTCTCAACTGCTGAAAGTGGGGACATCATGGCTGCTGATGGGTCCTTAATAGTTGAAGAGGTTGAGGGGGAACAAGCTGGGCAGACTGAAGGAGATAATCTGGAGCAAGGGGCTCAGATTGATTTGAATGTAGGGGTGGAGAATGTACAAGTAGAGGACCAGGCAGGTGGAACCGGCCCAGATTTGGATATGGTTGATTCTCCACTGTCTGAAGACAATGATTTTGATGTAAATATGAGTTTTCTGGGAGAAGAAGAAGTTGATCGCACCATCCATTCTGTCTCCCAGTCAATTCTTTCTGATATGCGTCCTCCACCCCCATAAAATATACCAACACCTCTTCCAGAACAAATATCAAATCCAACAACTTTTGAATCACCAACTTCACCAGAAATTCAACCATCTTAAACTTCTGAATCACTGGCAGTCACCCAACCAACTGAAAATATCACAAGGGTGTTGCCAGTATCATCCATCACCAGAATCACCAATCCTTCCAGTGGTCTCTCCTCTTCTTCTTCAACTGAGGTCCAAGGCCTTTTTGATAAGGTGGCGGACCTGAAGAGATCACTTCAGGCTTCTTCTCAGGTTATTTCTGACTTCAAATTTCTAATTACTAATAATCTTAAGTCAGAAATGAACATATTTGCTGGAAACGAGAAGATAGTCTTTGAGAAGCTGGATGAACTTGTCGTGGCAACAAATAAAAACTCTGAATCTATACAAGTTGCAGTCCAGGGAATCAAGGAGGATATGGTGACAACTGTTCAGACTACCATTAAAGCTGAAGTTGCTCAACCTCTGGCAAGTCTGACTGGTGAAGTTCAGAATTTGACCACCAGAATAAGCTCTCTAGAGAGCAGGCCAACGCTAGAGAAAAACTCAGTTGTCAGCACCCTTAGTGATGAAGTTGTTCGAAAGTTCAGGGGAGATATGCTGAAAGAAATCACTGAGGAGGTGTCTGAAACTCTCCTTAAAAATCTTCGTGATGGGTTGTTGCCTAAACTAATGAAGATGATTGACACCCAGTTGCCTCGCCACTTTCCTCAGGATCTTGAAATTATTAAAAAGGAAGTGATGCAATAGAGGAAAATTGTGAACAATATTGCTCCAGTGTCTGGTCGAACCTTTGATTCTGCTGATAGACATAAGCTGGACCAGGTGTCGAATCATCTTCAATCTGGAGATGCTTCCAAGGGGGAAGGTTCTAGAACAGAAAAGGTTGGTGATCTTCAGAAGAAGATTGAAGTCTGGAAGAAGGTGATTGGAAAGGATGTCACTGGTACTGAAGCCAGTGGACAAATTGAAGAAGAGGTTGCTGGTACTGATGCCAGTGAGCCAGTGTTTGAAGAGTTCCCAGACATCCCAAACACAATGAAAAAGATCAAGAGAAAGCAAGTGGTGACTGGTGAACCAACAGCAGAAGAGGAATATGTTTCTGCTGATGAGGCCAAGGCAAAGAGATTGGAGCAAGAGTGCATCTTAATTGAAATTTTCAAGAAGAATCTAAAATAGACTTGATTGCCCACCAGTTAGATATGGCCAGGCATGGGACTCTGGATTCTTACAACGCTGGCAGGTTGGGCGTACAAATTGAAGTATATAAAAAGATGAAGGATGATCCTAGGCTTAAGAAATGTTTGGATGCCTTGGATGATGTCTATATTCGATCCATGTATGCTCAGGATGAACAAGTCTATGATTCTGAAATCTATGGTGTGAGCATACTGGATCTCATTGCTCAGAGAAGAGAAGAGTTGAAAAATCTCCAGCAACAAGTAAGGAGTAATGCTACTGCTCTGGAGCATGAATATAGAAAGAAGATCAAGGGTTTGCCCAAGGCACCAGCCAGAAAATCCAAAGCTGCCAAAGATGCAGATCTTAGCACCTTCATTCCCTTGAACACTACAGAAAGAATCAATAAAGAAAAACTTTAACAAGCTGCTGAATAGAGAAAGGTGTCCAGGGAAATGGATGAGATGGTAAAAAGGGCTCAGGCAAAAGAAAAGTATGAACATTTGTCACAATTTAGAGCTCATGTCCGATCTATACTGGGTGCTGAGATCCATCTGGCAGAAAACCATGATAACTTCTCAAAGTTCCATGTCAACCTCTTCAGAGAAGGGAACTTTACTGATGAAAGAAAAGACACGTCAATCAGGGCATTCGGATGGTCAGAACTTAGAGAGATTGGCCTTTCCTTCAGGGGTAAAGATGTTTCCCAGGACGTTAAGTATTTCATGAAGAGGATTGGCAAGGAATGGATGAGGAAGGAACTAATGGAGATGGAGCTGGGCTTAAGGACTACTCTTACTACTTCATCATCTCCAGGTGTAAAGAGGAAGGCCACAGAAGAACCATCTGGGCATGCTGAAAAGAAAATGGCCTAAATCTGATATTGTACTTGTATTTTTTTTTTGTTGATAAAATTGTAACTTTCCTCCATTTGATGTCTGTAAATATAAGTTGCAATTTCTAGTTTTTCACAAGTACTTATCCAGATTAAGTCTAGAAATTAAATTGTATAAACTGGGAATACTAATGATCTTGACAAATTTTTTAAGGATTTTTCAAGCACAAACTTGTATAGATAAAAGCTAGAAAATCCTTGCATAATTTCTAAACAAATAGGAAGAATTTGTTAGGTCCAGATTTACTGGACTCACTCCAGACGTGATTACTGGAGCCCTCTGAAGATTTGTCCAGAAATTATGTGAAGACCAGTGAACAACTTACTTGTACATGAATCTGGATTCCACCAGATTTGTTCACTGGACTTCACTCCAGTCAAGATCTTTCCATTGAAGAACATTCTCACTGAAGTCTGAAGAAAGAAGTCTGACAAATAGCGGAGCTCACTGGAAGACTTACCAGATCTCCTGACTGGAGTCCTTGTCAGTGTTCTAGACCTTACAAGTCTGAACACTGATTATGAGGAATTGACTTTATGCCTTTACATGCCTTTACCCGGAAAATCCATTTGTCCTTTGTTAAAAGCCTTATACGCATGTAAAGGTGGTTGGTTAATTAGAAGACAAGTCACTATCATGTGACTTTATTCTTGTACTTTAATCAATGCATTTAAGGAATTAAAGTAATTTCCTCAAATGCATGTAACCATATTTGTATGGCGAAAAGAATATTATATTTATTCTTTTTGCCTATAAATACCAAGTCACTTCCTCGTCCAAATTACATACTTTTGCAATTTGGTGCTTTTGCTCAAATACTCTCGATCTAAACAGTTATACTTCACAACTTTAAGTATTTTGATCAAAGAGTTTATTTAGCAAAATTAGATCACTTGTAATTCATAGGTTGTTTAGATACTTAATTCGTAATTTCTTATTCCACAACAACCTTGTATTTTATTTAACATCAATAAATAAAATACACTTGAAAATTACATTGTGTCTCACCATTTACTTTACTTGTTTATCTTTATATTTTAAGTACGTATTACTTTATATATATTCTTGCATTTATATTTATTGTAATACTAGTCCAATCTAGTGCTTACTTGACGTTTCAAACTAGTCCTATCTAGTGATTACTTGACTTGTTGTATTCTACACTTGTGGGTTAAACCATCGAGTGAGGGACTTCACAATATATACTCGCAAGAAATATGAGAAGGAATATAAAATGTCAAGATCTCTATGGGTTGAATTAAGAATGAAGTAATATACATTTTAGGAGTACGAGAGCAAGTACCCGCGCGTTGTGGCGGTGAGATGGTGATGGTGATAAGTCATAGAGCGTGATATATAGAAAAGTGATATGTCATAGAGTGTCATAGTCAAATGTCTTAGCCATACGGGTCCACCCTAGGATTTAAAAATTTGTTGAAATTATATCGAATGACATCTCTAATGAAAGAGCATGAAATTTTAAAAACACCCATATAATTTTCATGATTTATCGATGTTAGGTTTTTGAAAGAATTAGATGAATAAAATGATTTATGGAAGAGAGAAAAAATTGTAGGCATTGATGTATGATACATCGTGCATTAGCATGTGTACGTTGTTGAAAGTTAAAAGTTTAAACCTTATTTGCTTTATAAAATACGAGAGCAAGTACCCGCGCGTTGCGGTGGTGTGATGGTGAAGGTGATAAGTCATAGAGTATGATAGGTCATATGATGTGATAAGTCATAGAGTGTCTTAGCCGTACGGGCTCCGCCCTCGGATTTAAAAATTCATTGAAAGTATATCGAATGACATCTCTAATGAAAGAACATGAAATTTTAAGAACACCTATATAATTTTTATAATTTATGGATGTACGGTTTTTGAGATAAAGATTTTGAAAGAATTAGAAAAATAAAATGATTTATAGAGGAGAGAGAAAGTTGTAGGCATTGATTTATGATACATTATATATTATCATTTGTACATTGTTTGAAATTGAAAATTGAAACAATATTTACTATAGATATAGATATACATTTGAAAAGGAAATACTCCACATTTAGGTTTTATTAACTTTTGGTAAATATTTAACAATGAACATGCATACTATACGTAGAGTGTGGACGAGTCTTTAGATTCGTCGGCTCTTAACATAAATAAAAAGGAACACTCTGGCAATGTGTATAACTGTCAAATGTCAATACCACAAACACAAAACATAAGCCATAAACATCAATCATTATAAAAAAACAAGAAAAGGAAAAAGCTTCCACAATTCTTTTACTAATAATAATAAATAATCTTAACATTTCTTGCTTTTATTTCTTGCTAGCCTGCACCTCACAAACACACACACACACAGAATTTCACTTTTCTTTCTGTTGTGTTTGTCTGGTGGGATGCTACTTGCATAACACTCATCTCTTTTCTTTCTTTTTCTCTTTTGAACATTCCATTTGAATTACAATTTTCATTTGTTAAAAATGGCAAAAGATAATGAACAAATGCAAATACCAAATCATAAAGACAAGAAGATGTTCATTGGTGTTGTTTGGAATTGTGCTGCTGAACTCAAATTATTATTGTCGGCCCTTTTGTTTTTATGCTCTTTAATCACTCTTTTTCAATTCTTCCCTTCTTCGCTTCATGATCTACGTGGCTGCACCGCCTTTCCACCACCGTCTTCTGCCGTCGAGCTTGTTGAAACCACCCCCATTTCGTCCCCACCTCCGGCTGAACAATACTCGAAACTAGAAGATGTTGTCATTGGAAATGGACTAATTAAGCGAAATTTCAATGGATATGGCTCTGCCGCGTATAACTTCATTCTTATGTCGGCATACAGAGGAGGCGCCGACACTTTTGCAGTTATAGGACTGTCCTCGAAACCCTTACATGTGTTTGGGAAACCCACTTATGTCTGTCAGTGGGTCCCAAACAATGTGACAAGGAATCAAGAAAACATCACAACCGCAGGATATAAAATCCTCCCTGATTGGGGTTACGGCCGTGTGTACACTGTTGTGGTGATCAACTGTACTTTTTCAAATCCAGTTGGTCAGGACAATAGAGGTGGACAATTACTTGTCCATGCCTCCACTTCTAGTGGAGGCGACACTAGCTTCGATCTAACCGACAAGATCGAAGCTCTAACAGAAGCTCCAGGGGAGCTAAACTTTTTACAAATCCAAGATAGTCCTAAATATGAATATTTGTATTGTGGTTCGCCGCTTTATGGTGGCCTAAGCCCACAACGTATTCGCGAATGGATTGCGTACCACGTAAAGTTGTTTGGAGAAAAGTCTCATTTTGTGATACATGATGCGGGTGGTGTGCACCCTGAAGTAATGGAAGTGTTAAGGCCTTGGATCGAAAAAGGTTATGTAACGTTACAAGATATCAAAGAACAAGAGAGATTTGATGGATATTATCATAATCAATTCCTTATTGTGAACGATTGTTTGCATAGATACAGATTCATGACTAAATGGATGTTCTTTTTCGACGTTGACGAATTCATCTTTGTTCCTAACAAATCCACCCTTAAAGCCGTTACAGATTCGCTATCCGAGTATACACAATTCACAATTGAGCAACGAACCATGTCTAACAAGTTATGTTACCTTGATGATAATGCAGGGAGAATTTACAGGTATAGTTCCTTCTTTTTCTTTTTATGTTTTTAGCTCTATGATTAGATCTTATTTTAGTCTTGTTGATTAATTAGTTGTTTATTAGTGTATGGAATAGAATCTGATTCAACTCATTATTAGTGAGAACGTAGACTTATGCTTGACCATTGTTTGACAACTCACATTCCCAATTACTCTGTTTGATTCCCTCATTAGATAATTTTAGATAAAAAACTTGTGCATTATTGAATGAGCAATAGTTAAGCTATAGGCTTATTAAAACAATAGGTATCTAATTTCACTCGCTTTTTCTCAAATATACAGTAGATAGAAACTCATAGTACAACTAACAGTTATACTATGCATAAATTAATTATTAGAGAAAAGGAGGCAGAAATAGAAGGCTTCAAATTTAAATACTATTCGACACTAATATATCACTCATTTAAAATTAGGTAACATAAATGTATGATTGATAACGTTATATCAGTCGATGGGTTAAGTTGGTGCATGTATTTGGAACTATACTAATTTCCTTTATGTAGTGTTTGTTAAAAGATTTTTTTTTTTTTTTGGGGACCCCGAATGCAACCTCGGTAGGTGGTTATTTTGTCTTGTCGAGAGATAATAATTTGTTATTTTCTATACTACATGTGTATTCCTTCAAAGATACTGATATTTAATCATATGTCTGTGTTATACGTACAGAAAATGGGGGATCGAGAAGTTGGTATATAGAGATACAAAACGAGGGATCAGGAGAGACAGAAAATACGCGATTCAACCACGAAATGTTTTTGCCACGGGTGTACACATGTCGCAAAATATTAAAGGGAAAACGTTACATAAAACCGATGGAAAGATCGTGTACTATCATTACCACGGGACGATATCAGAAAGGCGAGAACCATGTAGGCAGCTAGTGAACACCACTGACAAGTATTTTGACGGAACGCCGTATGTTGTGGACACCACCATGAGGGAGGCTGCCGGAGAAGTCAAGACATTTGAGCTACAAATGATAGGACCAGTTTTGCAGAAAACTCACCAATAATGTATAGAAAATGTTGTTTTGTATACTTGTAATAAATTTCATATAAATATAGATATATGCATATAGCTGAAAAGATACATTTTATTTTGTCTTTAGGTAAATTCGTCTGTATTATTTATTCAATTGATTAATTTAAATACATGTTCTGTTTTCTCTTAAAACTACTCTGTACTGTGCATTCATATACTCATATAGTGCGACGGGTGAAAGATTGTTTTTCGTTTTTTGTGACATATTTCAGAATTCAGACAGTATTTGAAGAATATATATGTTATTATCCATGTTAAATGGCTGTTTTAGATACGAGAAATCATAATTGTACTACACAATTCAATAAATATACTACAAAGACACAATGTACAATTTGGATAAGGATTCCCCCAAGTTATAATACTAACTTTAGTCAAGTTAGAAAAATCATGACTTTTGGATTAAAATTAAGGGCCAAGATTCAATGATCATTATTGAATTTTGTCCTTTGATTTTAACCCAAAGGCCATGATTCTTCTAACTTGATCTATTAAGTTGTTTGAACTTGAGGAAATCTCCTTCCGTACAAGTTTAGCAACATATAGATAATATAATGTATAATTATGATACATTTCTAAATTCATATGGACATGTGATTCTTATACATAACATCTTATCTTTTACGAGTATATAAATAAAAGTAGATTGTTAATTATGAGATAATCTAGTTTAAAGATTTTTTCTATAATTAATGTTTTTAAATCCAATTTATTTTTAAAAATGGTTCAGTCGACTATTATATTTTAATATTTATAAAAAAAAATTGTGATTTAAAAAAAATGAAAATAAATTATGAGGGTAGATTGATTCGTTTACTAAATAAAATATTAAATATTTATCTTTTTTCCTATATTGTCTTTTTTTTTTCTTTGCTTAATTAACGTTAGTAACAATTATATATTTAAAAGCTTATAAAATGTTATCATAATAATGTGCGGGTATTACCTGGTTTTATAAGCTAGTATAAGAATTTAAGAAATTGTGATATATTGAAATCATAACAGACATCACCAAATAACAATACATCGTATTATATCTGGTGGGAAAAAAATGATGATGTTGCAAATTATAATTTTTCTTAATCAAACAACAGTCCATGCTTGTACTTTTTTTTTTAAAAAAAAAATATTAATAAGAGTAAGGCTCTAATTTTCTTTTTTACTTAATATATTTAATAATTAAAAATTTAATAAATTCAATTAAATTTTATGTTTTTTTTCTATTTAATAAATAAAAATAATCGGTAATTATTTGGTTTTTTTAATACATGCAAACGTTATTGTATATTTATCCATTTAATACATTTAGACCATAAAGACTAAAAAAGGAATGCTAAAACAATTTATTATAGATTACATTGTGTAAACCACTTTCAAAATGTGTTACACATGACCAAGTACCCAACTATAATGTATTACACTAATGTATTACACATTTACCGTTGATTTGGTAGACGGCCGCATGACCCAACTAATGTCAATGTATTACACGTTTACCGTCCATTTGGTAGATGACAATCACTACAAATTAAAGGCAATAAAACAATTAAATTTAAAGTGTACATATGAATCTATGTAGCCCATTAAAGTGGTTTTTTCTTTTCTCTTTTGAAAATTAGAAAATTTGTGTTGGGAACAGGAAAAGTGAGAGGCTTTTGTAAGTTTATAAAAGTTTCACATCCTCCAAAAGCAATGGAATCGAATGTCGCAATTGTCGTAACTATACGTCTATACCCATTGTTTAAATTCATTTTGTCATAATAATTCTCTGCCTTTTGTAACCAGCAAGGAAGTGAAACTCAGCAAACTTTTTATATATGAAATAAAATGTCGCAATTGACAATCTTTGGTTACATTTAGTTTACAGAATTTGGTGAAATTTCCATTCTTTAAAGATGGGAAACGAAATTTCATTTTTTTGGTCACTTAAATTTTTAAATATTCAAAATTATTGTATCAAATTTTATTCTGTCAAATTTTAATTCATTCGATAAATTTCATTTCTTTCAAAAATATAGTATGAACTATACATGTCCTAATAAATAAACATCAATGTTTATATACGAATTTAAAATCTCCGTAAAGTCATTTTTTCCTTACTACCATACCAAAAACTCATCAATATAATCCTCTATTCGTTTCATTAGTAATGTAATGTTTTGAATTTTTAAAGTCTAACTTCTTTAACTTTGATCTTAAATAATTTTCTTTGAGTTAGATAATACTTAATAAAATTTTATGAATTGATTGTGTTAAGTTCTCAAGACAAAGTATTCAATTCATCAGATATCCGATAAGATGTAACAAGAGTTACAAGATTCATTCACCGGCTCGAATGAAAAACGTCACCATTGTATATATGAGCAGGCGTCCGACATGCTTAAGAGTCCCAGTCGAGTACCAAAAGCCATCAAGCATATTGGAACAACCGAAGATTCCTGAATGGAAATGAAAAAAGATGACTACGGATATCATATGCTATATGTGTAATCATGGTCATGATGACTATGTGATGTGACTCATTTTATACTAATTTCCTACATCGTAATTAGTGATTTTAAGTGTTTTTGGAGTCGTTTTTGTATAAATTTGGTGCGTTTATGGTATTTGTTAGTGTTCACAGGATAATAGCCAGTATTATAGCATATTACTGAAGAAAACGACATTTAGAGACCTAAAGTGCACTTACGAATGGCTTCGCTGAGGCTTGGAAGCAAAAATGAAGACTTTAATGAAGATTTACTGATGGTGCACCGCAATCAAAGAAGCCGAGAGGAAGTGCTATGTTCGAGTGCGCCACACTCAAAGTTAAAGGTGTGGGAATATCATATGGGCGCCGCACCTCTTGAATAGGTGCACCGCACCTGCTGGACAGGAAAACATTGACTTTTGCTTAAAGTGTAAATACCTAGTCAAACATAACCCTAGCCCATTCTTTTCATTCCAACCATTTTTAGAGCACTTTTAAGGAGGTTTTTCACTCGAGAATCATCTTTGAAATCCTCAATCACGATTGGATCATTTACATTATTCGCTTTCGATTTCTTGTATTCGGTAACAAAGAATTCTTCTTATTTAATATGCTATTTCAATTTCATGATAAGTAGCTAATCACTTTATCATCAATCTTGATGAAGTGAGACAATATGTAAGGATTGCACACTTTTATTAATTCAATGTTGATTTTATTTAACGTTATATCGTGATCTTAGCGTATCTCTTTCTTTTAATTTATCTTGAATTAATTCAATTGATTGTATATAATCAATATGTGTCTTTAATGGTAATTATTGATTATATATATATATATATATATATATATATATATATATCATTTTGATTGTTTAGGTACAAATGACTGGGTCTATGACGGGTACGCTAGATAATCATTTAATGATGATAGGAATTAATGTGTTAACGGTTGGGTACAATCGTTAGATATAACTGTTATCTTAATAACCAAAACCATTGTTTTATTAGGGAAGTGATAAAAGATTTCTTGGGGTACTAGTCCTTGTAAAGAAACTAGTTAAAGCAATAGATTCAAATAACGTCATTAACTTGACGGCTACGGGGTTGGTTCTTTGTTTGAGTCTCGGTTATTTATTCAACTTAATTTGGAATTGAACTTCATTTATGTGCAATCTGAACATGTTGTTGAGCGGATTCGAGATGGATGCCTTTTAAAATTATTGTTTTCAGTTAAAAACTCTCTTTTCGATTAATCCTGCGGGATTACTAACTGATTCTACTAATTACTTAACTTTAGTCCTTGTGATCGACCTCGGATATACCAAGCTAACTATACTGTATATGAACAGGTTCACTGTCTGTGAGTGTGTTGTAGTTAGTCGCTAGGTGATTCGTGTTTATAAATTTTTTTGACTCGATTTCGCACATCACTATGTGAGCTCACTTTCTAGCGTTTTGCGAGGACTTCAAATGGAACAAATGACAAAAGTTTGTTTCAAGGAAATCATTGCGAAACAGGGAGTTCTTGTGTCACTCGTTTCGGACCCTGATAGTTGATTCACTTTGTGATAGATTTTGTCTAATGCAAAAGAAAATAGAATGTGAAGTTGTTCAAAGATGTCCACCTTTCAATGTTGCAATGAGGCCTCTATATTATCAACACCAAAAGTTGTCCAAAGAGGCCTCGTGTTATTCTATGACTTTTGTTCAAAGAAATATTTGATAGTGATATTCTGGTATAGTAGTTGCCATAGTACCACCCATGAATTTCATACTAACTAATTGTAAGTCCCTCTGATCTTGTACTACTATCAAACCAGAGATCAACTTAAGGATATGTCGAGGTGCGGAAATTCCTCGAGATAACCCACGGTTTATATATCTACCTTTAGATGATATATATATCACTATATATATATATCTTTTACGTGATGATAAACACTCCGGGAGCGGCTCTCCGGACGCACCTTACCAAACACGTGGTAACTTGCAATCTACGAGTCGTTTGGGGGGCCAGGTGTGTGTTTACGGTTCGTGCACGAGACGAGTATTACCCACAAGATCAACCGTGCGTGTTCTTGGTTTTCTCTCTCTAGGATTTGCTCGTTTCTCTCTCTACACTCTTGTCCAAACACGCATGAAACACACCCACTATATGTAGGCAAGGGATAGGAACACGCAAATGGCTATATGCGTGTTCTGAAACACGCAGGCCCATGCATGTTTCCAAGCCCAAGCCCATTAGGGTTTTGGCCAGTTTGCGCGTTTCTATGGGCATAGCATACTTTTGCTTATTTCCACAGAAACTCTCAAACCATTTGAGAGTTCTTGAGAACAAGCATACTTTTGCTTGTTTCTTAGAAACTCTCAAATGAACATTTGAGTGTTCTTACTTTGACCAAGCAAGACTTTTTGCTTGTTCCTAAGAACCCTCAAATAACATTTAGGATACGTTGAGTAAATGTCTTTACTACAGTCAAGACGCAGAACCGACATTGTACTCTGAGTTAATGTCTTTACTGCTGTCAAGACGCAGAACCGATATTAACTCAACTAATGCTTTAACTGCTGTAAAGATACGCAGAACTAGCATTAGCCTTTGACACATTTCAACTGTTGTGAAGACGCAGAAACAGTGTCGTCAATATTACCTATTGGAAGTGTGTATATAAGATTAATGTTCATACTGCGGTAAATATGCAGCAACACAAATATCTTAACTTCCCTATGGAAGTACATTTAGTTAATATCTCAACTGATGTTAATACGCAGAAACAATATTAATTTAATGTCTTTTTACATGTTATGTCTAAAACCTGCAAAATACAAATAATAAACAAACATATAAACATAAGTTGGATCCCAATTGGCTTTCACAAAATATGCCAGGGTAGTATTAAGACAAACGGTAATTACAAGATAATTACAAGACTTGAAATTATACACAAATTTACTACACATATCTAGAATGTTCATGTCACTGAGAATCATGCACTAACAGTCTCCCCCTTGACATCAACATCTAGATATGGCCTTCAAGTCTTCGTTTGTCATCCTAAGTGTGGCAAAAAACCCTCTTCAGGAACTTCAGAAGTTCTTCACGCTCTTCTGCTCTTCTATCTCCTTTCGACCTGAGCTTCCTTCTCAAAATCTGAGTCGGACTCTGTCGTGGAATCTGTGCTTCTGCCTGCAGCAAGTCTTCGAGATTTTTCTTGATCTGCCCTAGATCCAGGATCCTTTGGCTTGATCATGTCGGCAATTACATTTTGATATGCCACGTTATCGTGTCCGAACTTTAGAAAAATCTCGTTCTTCAGATTCAAGGTTCCAGAAGAATCTGATGATATCACATCATCTCCAGAAAGAATCGGAACATTCTGGTGACCAACTCCTACATCTCCCGTTGGTCGTTCCTGGGCACCAACTCCAACATCTCCAGTTGGTGCGGGACTAAGATTGGCAGGTGCTTTCCCTTTTCTTTTTCAGCTGTGGGGGCTTGAGAGGTACCAACAGCACCAGGCTGGCTTTGCTCCCCCTGAGATATAGCACTCCTCGTGCCTATTGGAAATCTTGAAGTCTCCCTTTGTCTGCTAGGATCATCTCCCTCGTCTTCTCTACTTTTTCTCCTAAGGGCATCATCCTTGCAGGTTTGCTGTATCTCCCCCTGAGACTTAAGATTTCCAATATTCTCATTCAGCTGGTCATAGTCGTCATCGAAGCTTGTCAAACCTACAGTCTGGCTCTTTATAACTTCTGTGTGATTATCCAATCTTTCAAAAATCAACTTCAGGTGCTTGGTTGTCTCAGATTGGATCGATTGTAGAGCCTCCTGCCTTGTTCGAAGCTGGGCATTCTTAGCCCTCAGCTCTTCAAGCTCCTGACGGTGTGATTCTTCCTGCTTAGACAGATTCTCTGTAAAGCTAGAAACCATAGCTCTCATATCAGCCACTTGCTTTACCAACCCAGATATTTCATCGTTGACGGTTCTGGAGTTGTTTGGTTGGGAAGACATCACTGATGGTCGAGAAGGAATAGTTGGTGGTGCAATTGGTCTTGGTGCAGCCAGTCTGATTATAGCTGCATGTGGTTGTTGGATTGCAGAGGTTCCAACAACCGGAAGAGTAACTGTAGTTTGTGGCCCTGATGTTGTGGCGACACTGGTGAATGATGTGAATGCAGACCCTGTAGCTAAAAGTCTGATTCTTGTACTTGTTTGCTCAACCGGTGGCCTCATCATCAAACCCTTACCTCCTCCCCTAGGTCTAGCAGTTACCTCCTCAGAATCTCTCTGCACATGCTCAGACAAACGACTCGACCCCTTTTCAACTGCCACAACCATCGTGGCACCAAGTCTCAGAGACTTTTGAGCGCCAGATGTGCCTTCATCAGCCCTCTTTCTTCTCCTGGGCTGAAGAGGCTCACTATCTTCTTCATCTTCCTCCTCAGGCTGGAAGTCTGCATCAGCCCTGAGTTCCCTTTCAAATTGAGCAGCAAGTTGTTCTTGTCTAAGCCTGTGTGCTCTTTCTTGAGGGTCCTCTTGACCATCATCATCATCATCATCATCATCATCATCATCATCATCATCATCATCATCATCATCATCATCATCATCATCATCATCACTGGAGCTGTCCTCTATACTACTCACAGTGGCATGAGAATCACTACTTGCCGTATCATCGGCCTCGTGATCCTCGAACAGCTCTTTGATCTCTTCATCTAGATCGGCCTGAGCATCAAAATGTTGAACCTGATTTAGAACATCATTTGGTTCGAACATTTGTTGTGCAACCTCTGCAACTTCTTCAGCATTACCTAGACCTTGTTCCACTTGGAAGAACAAGTCATCGACCGCTTCAGCATTAACTAGGGGTTGTTTCACGGGAGGTTGTTGTTGTTGTTGTTGTACTTGGTGTGCTGAAGGTGGTTGTTGGGGAGCTTGCTGTGGAGCTGCAGCAAAGTTTCCTTCAACATCTGACCCGTCATGGGCAAAACCATCATTCTCCGGAGCAATGTATGCCGGATTGATGACGGCACCGAAGAGACGTCTGTCAGTCGGTCGGGCTAGAAGTGGGAGAGAACCTCTAAACATGTAACTATCAGTAAATATACGATTTGGCATAGTAGTTACATGCCCGACAAGACCCACCTGTGGAAGATTGGGCAGACGAGCGTTGATGATCATCATAATAAACCGAGGATACATCAAGAAGCGTTCATTTCTGTCTGCACCAATTTGCTGTCTTATCTCGTTGAAGAAGTAACGAGAGAAGCTGTATGGTTTGTTCAGCACAAGGGAGACAACTTGGGAGTGGGTCTCGATGTTCAGCTTATCATACCCCGTCTTTCTGTTGCTGAGAGCCACCAAAACTACGTGACTGAAGAACTTCCATCTTCCATGAATGCAGTTCTTCATGAAGGTGTTCTGGTTTTGAGCACCAACATAATCCATTCTTCGGTAGACTCCATATCGTAGTGCCAATGGGTATCTGGTGGGACCATTGGCTCCTCCCTCTTGGGCTTCATTACCCAATCCAAGTATCTGGATCAAATCTCTAGGAGTGAAGTGGATGACCTGGTTGTTCACCGTAGCCTCAATCCTTTCATTTTCTCCAGCTATATATCTTGCAGAGGCACAGAATTGACGAAGATACGTCAATCTGATCACAGGGTTGGCAGTGAGTACCCTTCGAATTCTGGATTGTTGGAAGAACTCCAGAATAGGAACAAACTCTGCTGCATTTGCTTGGTGGACATCTAGGTTAATCAAATAGTTATGATTGCTGTGGAATTGTCTTTCAGCCATCTGCACAAAGATATAAACAACAAAACATTAGCAACAACGAACCAAGTCGAACTTTAAAGCTTTCAAACATTTCCTAAGCCCCTGAAACACATTGTTTCATTGGCTCTAGAAATTTTATTCACTTTAAAAATCGACTAATAATGTCAATCTTTTAAGGTTCTTAAACATTTTCTAAGCCCTTAGAACTCTTAGTTCTATCGGCTCTGAGAATGTTATCCGCCTTAGCTATTGACATTCAGTGTCAAAATTAAAACTATTAAACATTGTCTAAGCCCCTGAAACTCTTAGTTTTATCGGCTCTAAAAGTGTTATCCATTTTAAATGTTGACAAACACTGTCATGGTTTAAAGTCCTTAATCACTTTCTAAGCCCCTGAAACTCTTAGCTTCATTGGCTCTGAAAATGAATATACACCTTAAATAATGACAAATACGTTGAATGATAGACCTATTTTATTTCCCATGAAATAGAAATCATTTGTTTGCATATTTCGCAAAAATATTATAAGGTTTATCAAAACAACATGTCGAAATTAAAACTTTTAATAGTTTTTCACAAGAAGTGAGACCACTTTTCTCAAAGTCTTTTAAAAACGTGATTTAAGTTTTAATAGTCGACAACATAAGGCATATGTCCTTTCTAATTTGACTAAGTACAAATTTTCCCGATTTGAAAATTTTATAAGTCCTAGAATCAACAACATCCTTATGCACACACATATGATGACAATACACACATATGGTGTCGGGTTTGACTAGTCAATGCGAGCCGTGTTTCATAATTTACAAAAAATTTTTTTTTTTTTTTTAAATTTAATTTAAAAATCTTCGAAGTCATGAAACACGCATATGGAGCCACAACACGCAAATGGTGACAAACGCGCATATGGGTGTGTTTGGCAACAAGAACTCGCAAAGGGCGTTGACTGGTCAAATGCGTGTTTCTTGTGATGACGTCATCACAAACACGCAAAAACTGGATCCTTTTAAATTTTGAAGATCTGGGCTCAAAAGAACGCGCAGATGATGAACGCGCATATGGCTCAAGAACACACATATGGTGGTTCATCTTCCTCAAAACTCAATCCAGTGATTCGAAACTTAAAACTCATAAAAACGACATCAAAAATTTCCTAAATGTCCGATTTACAAGTTTTATCGTTCCATTTCTTTGTCCATTTCGTGAATCTAGTCCCTTTTTAGTGATTTTATGACCGAAAATAAAAACCCTAAATCTTGACATTTGAATCCAAAAAATGAACTTAGAAATCTTGTTAATCATATACCTTTGTTCAGGAAGTGTTAATGGAAGTATTTTTAGTAACAAAACCACGTAGAAATCAAGTGTTATGAATAGAAAATGAGTGAATAGTGCTCGAGCAAGAACGCGCAAATGGAAAGGATTTCAGGAAGAAGATGCAAATGTTTTTTAAGATAATCCTTAAATGCGTGTTATTTTCCTATTTATATCCACCCAAAACACGTAAACCCTAGTCCACTAGAACGCGCAAATCCGACCCACTTGGCTTAAACACCCATATCGGCCCACTAGATAAAATGCGCATATAGAAGCCCACTTGACTACAATATGTATTAATAGCCCATTTTGCTAAAGACATACATATGTGTCCACTTGATATGCTTTGCAAATTAAATATGACCTATCTTTTTATGATCCAAGGAACCTTGACTTACAAAAAGTCAACTTTCACAAACTTGATTAAAACCTTTTGAAATTGACAAAAAATTCTTACGAACCCGATATGATTAATGAAAAGAATTGTGAGTCCACCTACACAAGATGCTAATCGAATACAAGATATACCAAATATATGACAATAATAACAATTATATCAAGTAACCCGACTGGCAAGTAGTTCTAATCTAGATGAAGACTCGTTTAGAATTACGATCCAGATAATGGATATGAACAATAAAGAACAAGTGCTTGAAACTATATAAATACAATATGTAATCAAGTATTATGGCAAAGAGTCGAGATGTATTTTTCAATGTATTTTATTTATTCTTATAAACAAAATACAAAGGTTGTTGCGGAACAAAGATAATCACACTTGTGAAAGTATCTAAACAACCTTGAAATACAAATGATCTAAACAACAAGGAAATACTCGTAAGAATACTAGAGTATATATCACACGTTGAAATGCCAAAGTTCCAAGCAATTTTGCAAGTGTGAGAAGTCTTATATTTATAGGCAAACATGTCTTGATGACATGGCAAATGCCGTACAAATATGGTTGGGTGCATTTATGGATTTGTAGGACAAATCCATAACATGTTTGTTTAAGGTAAAGTATGTAAGTTTCTTTGATGTAACTTGACATACTTTATTCCCAACCTTTTGCTAAAACTATCACAATACCATGTATATAGTTATTAACTGGGTAAAGGTAGTTAAAGGCTGCAAAAAGACTTCCTTGTAATAAGTGAAAAAGTGTTGTAAATACTTTTTCACTGAGAGCCTTCAGATCTTTAATCAGATGGAATCTTCTTAGAGCTCTGCTTCTCAGAAGTTTCCCTTCTTCAGTCTTCAATCTTCGGCTTCAGAATGAACTTCTTCAGATGTATTGATCTTGATCTGAGGTGAAGCTTCAGAGAACTAATTCTGAGGGATGTCTCAGAATTTCTATACAAGTATCTTCTTTGAACATCAATATTTCTGAACAAATTATACATGGTCGATTTTTGACCTAACCTAACAAATTCCCCCTATTTGTTCTGAAATATTACATGCATTTTTAGACTTCTATCTGTACATGTTTGTAAGTCTAAAATGCAAGTTTCGTTTAAGTTAAATGAAAATTTTCTAAGGACATCTTATAGATCATTGATGCCTTAGAATTTTAACTTGTGTAAATTCTAACTTAAACCTATCATCTACTTGTTGTGAATGGCTTGCAACATATATATATAGTATAGACTTTGAGAAAATGTTACAAGTACATAAAATAGAAAATATTTATAAGTACATGATAATCTCAGAGTGAAAACTACTTCTTTCCAGTCCCTGAGCCTTCAAGTGCATCAGCAGCTTTCCTCTTCAGAGGGGAATCCTTCTTCCCAAACAATCTAGCCTCCATCTCATTCTTGGTCTGCAGTTTCAGTTGACTCTTCTTTAAGAATGCACCAATTAAATGAGACTTTGGCTTCGTCCTCAGAATTGGGATCATTTCCTTGTGTTCAGAGATCCCGAATTTGTGCACTGAAACCTAATTATATTCTGATGGGACCCTTCCTTTTCTTGAAACCACCATATCAAACAACCTTAATCCATCCTCCTTTGTAATTTCTACATCAGTGATTTTGGCAGGATGAGATCGATGCTTCAGATAATGCTCATACTGAGCCATTTCAGCTTTCTTTTGTATTTCTGCAGCACCTTCAGGAATTGATACAAATGTCGAGAGATCCGCATCACGAACACTCTTTCTTGAGCTTCTTGGTCCATTCACTTTGGGCTTAGATGGGGGTTTTGACAACAACTTCTTAACCTTTAGAACTTCGGCCAGAATGTTTTTCTTTTTATTTTCCATCTCCTTTGCTCTATTTTTCACCAAGTCCTCAATGGACATATGAAAGGTGAGGATGGTCCAGCTTTTGTTCCAGAGGTGAGTAATTAACCCCATATTCATACTCAGTCATTTCAGCCAAAGCCTTCTGCACTCTTGCATCTTCTTTAATTTTCAAGTATCTTTGCAACGAAAGACCAAGAGCTGCAACATCGATATGATCAAGAGTCCCCATCTTTTGATGTTGTTCTCTTTCTCTCAGCTTGTGTTCCCTGAAGGCAATGAACTGATTTGACACTTGTTTCTGCAAGGTTTCAACTTGTTTTCATTAGCTTTTGGGTCAGTAAGAAGAAAACCTTGCTCATCCACATTTTCACCAACAACTAAACCAGAACCCTTTGATCCTTTCTACTTGGGTTCTTCAACCATCTGAGCTTTTCCTTTATCTTTCTTTGCAGGCTCAGAAGGTTGTGGTTCAACTTGTTTCTTCTACAGTTCCCCCTCAGCCTCAGATTGCTTCTTGGTTGTTTCAATTAACTCTTGGGAACTAGACAACAATCCAATAGGCACATCACTTCCCCCTTTGGGGACCTCGGCAGGCATCTTAGAATACAATTCGATGACACCTTGCATCCCTTTAAGAGGTTCCCAACTCTGTTGTGCAATGCTATCAGAAATTCCTTTCGACATGGTGGCAAACTAAGCTCTCAATCTGAATGGGGAGTTTAAGTTTAGCTTCTCATGCTCAAGTACTTCGTTCAACATTTTCTTATCTTCTTCGGTAGAAGATAGGGGAGAAGGAGTGGGAGGAACAACAGCTGCAGGCTCCATCCTGAGGATGGTCAGAATGTCATTCAGTTTTTGAGACTGGTCTTGGACAGTTTTATTTAGAGTGGACACAAAATTCTTTATTTCTTCAACAGCCTTGTCCACTATTTCATTTGCCTTTGTGGTAAAGTCCTCAACCATCTCTTTGACCCTATCCTCAAACTTGGTCGCAATGGTAGTTGTTAGTTGTGTTACAAGATTCTGAGACAACTCCAAATGCACCTTTTCTATCACATCATCAACACCTGGCTTCTTCACCAATTCAGACACCTCTTTCCCGACTGCTAAAACCTCTTGTTTCATGATTTCAGCACTTGATGTCAGATTCACAACCACAGAACTCTGCACATCTCTCTTTGTCAGTCTAAAAGCTACTCTGATGGCTGAACTGATTCTATTACAAGCCAACATAAGTTCATTGAGCTTCCCACCCACCAGTCCTTCATTTCCAGCAACCTTGGTGAACTCAGTTCCAGGAAATACCTGAGCACCCTTCAAATCAGTTAAGGACCTGGTGTTGGCAATTAGAGATTTAGATAAGTCCTCCACCTTGAGAAGTAGGTTTTGGACTTCGGCATTGTTTTTCTCTTACTGCGCTTCCACACTCAAAGGAGGAGGTGGTTGTGCAGAAGCAAAAGCAACAAACTGGATATTCCTAAGCCCTTGCAAGACATTATCAATTTGTATTTCAGTTGGACCTTCAGATTCTGTTTCAGAGTCCAACTCCTTCTCAGCTTCTTCATCATAATTAATGGGCTTTGGAACTTGTTGAATTTGGGGGTGAAGATGTTGTAGTTGAGGTTGAAAAGTTGGAGATGTGATATATGCAGGAGTTGAGCCTTCAGGAAACAAGGGGTGTTGATGTGAAATTGGTGGACGGATATATGGTTGTTCAACATTTGGATTTTCCGGGGGAGGTTGGACATTTGCGAGGTTGAAGGTTGGCTCAGAACCAGACGACTGATTCTCCTCCAATAGGTCCTCGTCAAACTCAAAGTTAGCAAGGGAATCAAGATTCCCCTGAAGTGGCTCATCTTCATCCCAGAATGAAGTCAAGACCTTACCCTGATCAGATATGCCCTGGACCTGACCACTGGTGCCAGTTCCAGATGCTAGTTCAACAACTACTCCAAGAGTAGATGCATCATTACTAGCAGTAATGATGTTACCAGAAAAGGCAGACACTGGGGTTGCCTCAGTAACTCTTGTGCCTTGATCAAGAGAAACATCATCGGCCGTAGAGTGTGGAACCTCAGATTACAGTGGTGTCTCACCAGAATCTTCATTGGTTCGTGCTGCAGAAGAGTGTAAGATTTGTGAAGTAAGTGTTTGTGTAGACACGGACTATACTGTGAGTTGGGCTGGCTCACTTGTATTACCTTCACCATCACCACCTAAAGAAATTTCGGAGATGGTTGCTTGTGGAGTTTCCCTTTGACTCGATTCTTCTAGTTCCTTTTGGGAGTTACTAGAAGGGTGTGCTTCGGTGCTAGTGTCCTTGGGCTGGGAGGACTTCTTAAATTTTCGTGGTTTCAATAAGCCCTTTGGAGATCCTGAGGGATCTTTTGGGAGATCCTCAGATTAGTCATCGGATGGGGGTTGTGACTGGGTGGTTCAGGCTGGTTTGGGTTTAACCAACCTCAATAATTTGTCACCAGGTGCACCGGTGGGTCTTGCATTCTTTTGCGACCTGCCCAGTGACCTTTCTGAGCTAGCTGGTCTTGCTGCGTCAGTTTTAGAAAATACCTGAAGAATTGCAGAAGTGAGTTCAGGCTCTACCTCAGATGTAGACGCTTTGGACAAGTCCTTGCGGAACTCAGTTGCTGACTGCTCAGGTCCCCCTTCAGAATACTCATCGCCCAGGATTTGCATGAAGAAGATGCTCAGAAACCTAGGGAAAGAAATGTGTGGAATTATTTTTCCTTTCAATTTTGCAACAAGCTGAGAGAAGAGCATCTCAGCGAAGTCCACTTCTCTCCCATTCCACAAGTAATATCTCATTTCAACTTGGATGAGGGAAATCTAATCCAAGGCACTCAACGATCTGGGTCCAAAAATACCTCCAACAGTTATTGAAACCTGACAAAAATATGACCAGAAGTCTTCAGGTTTCCATCTTCATCGAACATACCATCATGACCCATCTCGTACAGAACCACCTTAAATTCACCCCTTTTAATCTTTTTGCTTATACAGCGGGAGGTCTGTGATAATTCATTTGAAGGGCCTCTCTGAACCCATCAAGTGAAATGACACACTGCCTAGTGCCTTCATTCAATGTAAAAGCAATGGATTTATCATCCTTGCTAACTTCAGCAGTGTACCAAAATTCAAGCAAGTATCTATGATACAAGACTTGAGGATCTGCAGTCAAGGCATAGTGGAGAGGACACTCTTCTAAAAATTTATTTATCCTCCCCATTAGAGTTTTTGATTTGGCATTTAATGCCGCCTTGAAGTTATTCATGTTGAACCTAATGGCACTAGGTTCAAAACCTTTTGGCCAGTTAGATCCAGGTTTGACTGCAGGATTAGGAGGATTGTAATCAAAGGTGATGAGTGATTTGGCTTGCGATGGTTTAGCCATTTTAATTTCTACAAGGGAAAACTGAAAGTGATATTTGAAGATTTAGGGTTTGAGTGTTTGAAGGAAAAGAGAATGAGAGAGAATGAATGATTGGAGAGTAAATGAAAAATGAAATAAATGAAAGAATGATTTTTGGAATGAAAATTTATATTTTCGAAGGGAATACGAAAGGATTTATAAGGAAAATAAAATAAAAAGAATTTTGAAGTTCAAACCCAATTAAAAGAAATAATATTTTAATAAAACGTAATTTTGATCGGGTTTGAAATCCGAAATAGTTTTTGGTTACATGTCCGCATTTAATGCAACAACGACCATGGCCCCACATTTCCTAAAGTATTCAACCGTTATTAATGCAAAAGCAATGATCATTTTTCTTTACGGCGCAAGTGGTATGACATGTCAGCAAAAAGGTATCCTTGTACAGTAAAATTACGTGTCCACTTGACCACCAAGTATCCTTTATATAATAAAAGGTTCTGATTGACTTCAGATTTGATTTAATAAATTCTGAGAGAGGTTAAGTAAGTGCAATCTGAACCATCTCATTTTCTAAAATTCTGAAGTCTTCTCAGATTCTGAGCCATTTCAGACAAAATATTTTCTAAGGCAAAAATTCCCCCTTAGAGAAAAATTTCCTTTACTTGCAAAAAAATTATTTTGTCAATTCCCCCTGAAATGCTACACAGGATTCAGCATTCCTAACTCGCTGATGAGATGTTTAAAAGTTTTTACATCCAAAGGTTTCATAAAAATATCAGCTAGTTGTTTGTCAGTGGGAATGAAATGAATTTCAATATCACCTTTTATAATGTGATCACGAATGAAATAATACCTGAGGTCGATATGCTTGGTTTTGGAATGCATGACAGGATTGTGAGATATTGCAATGGCACTTGTGTTATCACAAAAGATTGGAGTTTTTGTATACTTAACACCATAATCAGTTAGTTGGTTCTTCATCCATAAAATTTGAGCACAACAACTTGCTGCAGAAATGTACTCAGCTTCAGCTGTGGATAATGAAACTGCAGTCTACTTCTTGCTCGTCCAACTAACTAATTTGCCACCAAGAAAATGACAACCACCTTTGGTACTTTTCCTATCTATCTTACAATCTGTATGATCAGAATCTGAATAGCCCATGAGATCTAGACTTGAGCCTTTGGGATACCAAAAACCTAGTCTGGGGACACCTTTAAGGTATCTGAAAATACGTTTTACAGTATTCTGGTGTGCTTCCCTGGGATCAGATTGAAATCGTGTACAAAGACATGTTGCAAACATTATGTCTGGTCTACTTGCAATTAAGCACATGAGTGATCCCACCATACCACGATATTTTGTGGGATCAACAGGTTTTCCAGTAGGATCTGAGTCCAAAGTTAATGGTTCAGAAATTGGAGTATCTTTGGATGAAACTGAGTCAAATTGATATTTCTTTATTGAATCTCTGACATATTTTTCTTGATTTATAAAAATACCATCTTTGGTTTGTTTTACTTAAACACCCAAGATATATGTCAATTCACCCATCATACTCATTTCATACTCAAAAGACATAATTTTAGAAAACTTGTCACAATTTTTCATTTGTAGAACCAAACATAATATCATCAATATAAACTCGTACAAGTAAGATATCACTTTTCTCATGCAAGATGAATAAAGTGTTATCTATTGCACCCCGTTTAAAACCATTATCTAAAAGATGTCGAGTTAGAGTATCATACCAGGCTCTAGGTGCTTGTCTCAGACCATATAAAGCTTTGTTCAGCCTATACACCCAGTGAGGTTTTTCTTTGCTTTAAAATCCTGGTGGTTGATAAACATACACGACTTCTTCCAATTCTCCATTTATAAAAAGCACTTTTAACATCCATCTGATAGACTTTGAACTCATGATGAGCTGCAAATGCTAAGAATATTCTGATAGCTTCAAGTCTAGCAACTGGTGTAAAAGTCTCATCAAAATCAATTCCTCTTCTTGTGCATAGCCCTTTGCAACTAGTCTTGCCTTGTTTCTAATCACATGGCCATCTTCATCCACCTTATTACGAAAGACCCATCTTGTCCCAATTGGTTCTTTCTTCAGATTGCCGGGACATGGAACAAGCTCTCAAACATTGTTCCTCTCAAATTGGTTAAGCTCCTCGTGCATGGCTTCAACCCAACTTGGATCCTTCATAGCCTCGTCATTCTTCTTCGGTTCTATCAGTGATAAGAAGCTGACATTTAAGCATTGATCACTTGTGGCTCTTCTGGTCTGAACCCCTCTACTTGGATCGCCAATAACTTGTTCAATTGGATGTGATCGAGTCCACTTAGAGTAATGACCAGGATGAACAATGATATCAGTGCAAGAACTCCTCTGGTTTACTTCAAGAGATGCTTTAGAATAGACTATTTCAGTCTCATCATCTTGTAAATCACGATTTGCATCATGAAATTCTTCATTCTGAGGTACTTCAGTGGAGACTGATATCTGAGGAGTAACACGCACATCTGATCCAATAGTCATTTTTGAAGGTAGTTTGAAAGTGACTGAAGGATAAAATGGAGTGTTGCTTTGCTGAATATTAATTGGTTCTGAACTGAGATGATCAGAAACACGTTCAGGTGATTGATCAGATTGAACATTGTGATCTGATTCATCAAAACTGATAGGACCTTCAGAGGGTGGTTCAGAAATGGGTTTATTAAAGATTTGCAGAATTTGATTGATCAAAGGTAACATGAATTGACTCATCAACCTTTTCACGTCTTTTGTTGTAGACTCTAAAGGCTTTGCGAATTGTTGAATATCCTAAGAAGTAACCTTCATCAGCCTTGGCATCAAACTTGCCCAACTTGCTGGAATCATTCAGAATGTATACTGGACATCTAAATACATGGAAATATCCAATATTAGGCTTCGTATTTCTGAGTACTTCATAGGCAGTCTTTTTATGTCTCTTGACATAAATTGAGCGGTCTGAGTGTAGCAAGCAGTTGCAACAGCTTCAGCCCAAAAACATTTTGGAAGACCTGATTCATTCAACATACTTCTGGCTGCTTCTATCAGCGTACGATTCTTTCTTTCTACAATACCATTTTGTTCTGGTGTGTGTGTTAAGGAGAAGTTCTGAGATATGCCAGTGTCAGTGCAAAAGGTTTCCAGAGTGGAATTTTTGAATTCAGTGCCATTGTCACTTCTGAGCTGACGTACTTTTCGCTTTTGCTTGAGTTCAATTTGTTTGATGAGGGCAATGATTTCAGCAGCAACTTCACTTTTGGTTCTGAGGAAGATCACCCAACAATATCTTGAATACTCATCGACTACCACAAAGGTGTAATTTCCCAGCTCTTGTCTGCATGTTCACAGGACCAAAAAGATCCATATGAAGCATGTGAAGTGGTTCAGTAATGCTGAAATTTTGCTTGGTTTTGAAGGATGCTCTCTTCTTCTTTCCCATTTCACATCTTGCACATGGCTTGTCTTTATTGAAAGACATTGGAGGTATCCCATTAGCAGGTTGTTTTCTTGACAACTTATTTATATTTTTGATGTTCAGATGGGATAATCTTTTATGCCACAACCAGTTTGTGTCCTCATCTACCTTTGTATAGAAACATTGTTCACTTGGTGAACTTTCCATATCAATGACATAAATGCTGCCTTTTCTTGGTGCAACCAGTACTACTTTCCAATCTCTGTTGAATATGGTGCCTTGACTCACATCAAATAAAACCTTAAAGCCATCATCACAAAGTTGGCTGACACTGATCAGGTTATATTTCAAACCATTCACATCTGCAACTTTTGTAAATTTGACTTGTCCATTGTTCAAAACACCATATCCCTCAGTTTGTCCATTGCCATCATTACCAAACGTTATTGAGGGCCCTCTTGCACCCTATATTCCTCCAATAGGGTTTTATTACCAGTCATGGTTCTGCCAGCTGCACTGTCCAAATACCATATATACTTCTTTCGGTCTCCCTGCACATACACAAAGATTAGTTCTTCTTGGGAACCCATCTTTTGATGGGTCCACTAGGCTCTCCCTTAGCAGCCTCAGATTTTTTTGGTATATAAGGAATAGAAGGATCAAAGGGGATGTCAGTCATAATCTCAGATGAGATAAAAACAGTTGGTTTGATGGGTTCTTCAACCTTTTTCTTCTCAGATTTTTTGACTTGTTTGATTTTCTTAGAAAACGGTTTAGGATTTTGTTTAGGATTCACAAGAGTGCTTTCAACATTTTTCAAACGTGCATTGCAACTTTGCACTTGTCTGGCTAGCATTTGAAATTGACTTTCAATCCTTAACAAAACAGATTCTTCATTAGACACCTGAACCTTACCAGAATCTGAGGTAGAAAGCTCAACAGGGGAGACATTTTTCTTCTTCTTTTGGTTTTTAGAAACCTTAGATGAAGGCTGAGGGGAAGTCTTCTTGGTTTTAGCTTTCTTTTCTGAAGCACTGGTCTAGCGTGCTTCAGATTTTCCCTCAGGTTGTTCCTGAGCTTTCTCAGTTACCTCTTTCGTGTTGCCAAGATCTTTAAAAATTATCTCTGGTCTCATTTCTTTTGGAAGTGCATCCAAATCAGTTATTACAGATGTAAGATGAAGATCACCAGTGCCATATGCAATTATTTGATTTTCAAAAGTTTTTTTTATGGCAGCTTCAGGAAAAGGTGATTTCATCCAGGATTTGATTATTTTTTGTTCTTTTTCTAAAATAATCCTTAATTCTTCCTTTTCAAGTTCAAGTTTGGAAACCAGAGATTTGTAACTTTTCAAAGCCAATTGAACATCTTTTAGTTCTTTCAGCCTAGCCTGACTGGCGTTTAGTTCAGAAGAATTTATTTCAAACATTTTAATGCTCTCTGAATGCACAGTTTCAACATAAGAAATATCGGCCTCAATGAGAACTAGAAGGTCCAATTTTCGTTCCTCATCTTTTTCAAAACCAAAAGCACTAACCTTTTTCATAATGATATCCACCTAACGACCAGATTCCACATCAGACATGACAACATGACCTTGATCATCATGAGCCATGAAACACATGTCCCTCACTTCTTCTTCATCATCAGAAGACACGTCAGAATCCTCCCATTTCTCAGAATCTGCAATCATGCAACTATTTTTGTTGGATTCTTCTTGTGCCATCATTGCAATGTGGGCTTTAAGCTTCTTGTATTTAGCTTTATACCCATCGTAATTTTTCTGAAAGATAGAATGGTTAGGGGCAGTTTGTGATGAAGAGGGTTGTGATGATCTGCATTCCTTCATAAAATGTCATTTCTTTCCACATTTAAAGCATTTTAAATTGGACTTATCAAGAGAGTTATTAGAAGAAAATTGTTTGCCATTTCTTTTTGATTTAAATTTGAAACGATTAAAGGTTTTAACAATCATTACAACAAGATCATCATCATCATCCTCATCACATTCATATGATGCATATTCAAAAATACCAGCTTTCATCAATTCAGCTACCATCTTCTTCACAGAGTCAGAATGATCACTCTCAGAAGATAGCAGGGCAAAGTCATTAGGTTCAGAATAATGAACCAGGGCAGAACTGGTAGAAACATGATTCTTGGCATCTTGCTGAGCCATAGCTCTCTCAGCTTTATTCTCCTCAGTATATCTAAAAGCACCATATAAATAGGCAAGAGTGTGGCTATGCAGGGTTTTTCCTTGTCTTAAAACCATGATCAGATTTTCCCATTTAGAAGGTAGTATATCACAAAACTTTTCCAACAAAATTTCTTTATCTTTATCAACACCCAAAGCTTTCAATTGATTAACCAAGTTTGTAAATCTAATATATGTTTGAGTCAAAGTTTCATTTGGTAATGCAAAGAAGGCTTCATATTTTTTGTTCAAAGCAACTTTTCTTGTGACAACAGTTTCCATGGTACTCTCAAACTGAGTTATTAACTCTTCCCACATCAATTTAGAATTGTCAAGTAAAACAAGAGTAGGTTTTAGAGTTTCTGGGATAGCAGAGAGAATCATACTTTGATGTTTTGAGTCAAGGTCAGCCAATCTATGGTCTTCTTCTGACTAGTGATCTTTCTCTTTGGGTGTCATTCTAGGGGTCCCATCTTGGTTAAAAATAACAGTTGAGGCATTCATGGGTACATAAGGTCCTTCTAAGAGAATGGAGGTCAAGTGTCTTTCAACCCCAGCAACATACTTGAGCATGCAAGCCTTTCATGTAATAAATGAATCACTATCCCCATTAAATTTAGGAACAGGATTGTTTGGAAAATGTACATGTACACTGGGTTGTGATGGTGGAGGTGGTGGTGGTGGATTTTGATTGATATTGACATTAGGGTTACCATATGGGTTTGATTGTTCGGTTCCAGACATCTTGTAGGAACAAACAGGTATAAAAACTTAATGATTTAACCTGGGAGGCTTTGATACCAAATGTGAGTCCACCTACATGAGACGTTAATCGAATACAAGATATAATAAATATATGACAATAATAACAATTATATCAAGTAACCCGACTGGCAAGTAATTCTAATCTAGATTAAGACTAGTTTAGAATTACGATCCAGATAATGGATATTAACAATAAAGAACAAGTGCTTGAAACTATATAAATACAATATGTAATGAAGTATTATGGCAAAGAGTCGAGATGTATTTTTCAATGTATTTTATTTATTCTTATAGACAAAATACAAAGGTTGTTGCGGAACAAAGATAATCACACTTGTGAAAGTATCTAAGCAACCTTGAAATACAAATGATCTAAACAACAAGGAAATACTCGTAAGAATACTTAGAGTATATATCACACGTTGCAATGCCAAAGTTCCAAGCAAGTTTGCAAGTGTGAGAAGTATTATATTTATAGGCAAACATGTCTTGATAACATGACAAATGTCGTACAAATATGGTTGGGTGCATTTATGGATTTGTAGGACAAATCCATAACATGTTTGTTTAAGGTAAAGTATGTAAATTTCTTTGATGTGACTTGACATACTTTATTCCCAACCGTTTGCTAAAACTATCACAATACCAGGTATATAGTTATTAACCGGGTAAAGGTAGTTAAAGGCTGCAAAAAGTCTTCCTCGTAATCAGTGAAAAAGTGTTGTAAATACTTTTTCACTGAGAGCCTTCAGATCTTCAATCAGATGGAATCTTCTCAGAGCTCTGCTTCTCATAAGTTTCCCTTCTTCAGTCTTCAGTCTTCAGCTTCAGAATGAACGTTTTCAGATGTATTGATCTTGATCTGAGGTGAAGCTTCGGAGAACTAATTCTGAGGGATGTCTCAGAATTTCTGTACAAGTATCTTCTCTGAAATTCAATATTTCTGAACAAATTATACTTTGTCAATTTTCGACCTAACTTAAGAAGAATTCTTTAGAGAACATGACGAAAGTAGTATAAACCACTTTTTCATATTAACAATATTATATTTTTCTCAATAAAGAGATTCTTCAGAATTGTCACAACTTAAACATCTTGCAAAGTAAAAACATCAAATTATGACCCACTTTGTCAAAAATTAATGGAATATAATGCACCATATTTAAGTGTTGACATTGACAGCCATCGGACACACACAATGCTGTAAAATAAATTCAAATACAACAAAATTAAATGATACAAAATTAATCACCCTCAAATAATTTCTCCGTCATCATTTTTGTCTCCGTTTGAATTTATCTGAGTTGTTGATGTGTAAATATACTCTGCTTCCATTTTAAGCTTGAGCTTTCATCTTGTTAGTTGACACACATACAGATAAGATAAATAAAACTGCAACCATATCAGCAAACTCATGAGATCTATGCAACACATGCATTCGCCTCAAAAAGAAATAACTGAATTCTGAAAACACTTAAACAGATTTAACTGATAACATACAATAGATTCTCACACTTAAGATTAGAATCTAAGCAATTATCAAGTCATTTCTTACAATAGGCATATTCAATTCACTTATTCTTAATAAATTGCAAATCAAAATATCTGTAAAATACATCAATTGAATGATTCTGTTTGACCTATTTTGACCGAAACCTTAAGTACTAAAACTTAACTTTCCATGCAATTTCAAAACAAGACCTAATTTGAGGCGTACACAACACACTCAAATTCATACCTTTGATGTTACACTTCTTTCTTGTCACAATCCACATTTTTGCTTGTGTTCACCAAGAACACAAACAAGTCCCTTTGGAATCTGAAAAACTCTTATCATTGTCTCTCATGCAGTAGAGCCTTCTTATTGAACAAGAACCTTACGGAGCATAAAGTTACAAAATCAATCACATGGACTTTTATATCAAAGCCACTCCAATCAATCTTGTAATAGTCATGCTTAATATGCGATATGCCTTACATAGCATAAAGCTTAGAAAATCAATCACAGTAACTTTAGAATCAAAGTTACTCTAATCAATCTTAAAATAGTTATGCTTATTCCGGCATATGCAATATACCCTACTGAGCATGAAATTTAAAAGTCAATCACAGTAGCCTTCATGAGTGAAGGTACTCTAATCAACCTTAGAATAAACATACTTAGTCTGATACATGCGATAGGTTCTAGAAGAAACAATTACTACTAAAGAAATTGGATATAGCAAATGAGTAAACTTAAATGCCATATTGAACAGTCATTTCTCTTGCAGTAACGACTTCCCCATTAAATCATTATTGTATTTTTTGTGTTACATTCTCTGATTTTCCAAATCAAGAAAGTTCTAGATGGAACAATTACTACTAAAGAGATCGGATATAGCAAATGAGTAAACTTAAATGCCATATTGAATCGTCATTTCTCTTGTAGTAATGACTCCCCTTTAAACCATTATTCTATTTTTGTGTTTGTTAGAAATCCAAAAGTAGTGATACATTGTAATTTAAGTAATGGACTTACTTATTGTTAAGTCATGAGTTGATGATTTCTAAGGTTGAGGGACTAATTGTGATAATTAGCATAGTTGGTTAGTTTAGACTATAAATAGCCCTCAATCCCTTAGAAATCAACAACACTTGGCATAACTCTTAACACATTTTCCATACCATTACACCTGAATAACACACACTTGATCCCAATTCTCTCTCAACACACACACAAACACCAAGAACACACACACTAACCAAACGCCATTGTTGATGTGAATTCGAGTGATAAAATCGTGTTGTTACATGTGGTATCAGAGCAAAACATCGTTTTGATCTCGATCCATAACTGAATTCAATCACAAATCATCACACAATCACCTTTTAATTCTGATTTATTATCCTGTTCTTGTTTGTTTTTTTTTTCACTGAAAAATTCAAAAATAACCTCTCAAATCACATAAAATCACAAATGTTTGTTCACCGTTCGATTCATCATAGTTAAATACATAATCCTCTTAAGTTTCGTGTTCTAATTCGATCTGGATCAAAAGTTCAGATTTTGAGTTTTTGGCGCTAAAATTTGGGATTTGATTCTGTTGTGTTATAAGCTAAAGTGTGTTAATCGGATAGTTGCTGAGGTGAAAACAAACTGTTTGCAAGTGGTTTCATGTTCTAATTCTCAGAAAACCAAAAGATATTGAAGTTTTAAAAATCGTCAATGGAGTTGTTCATGTTCAGAGGTTGAAGACGACTTTGTGAAGCTAAAACGATCTCATTTAGATCGTTCAGTTTTCTTTCCTTGGTACTTACATTTCAATGTTGTGGCTTGTAAAACGATTCAATTTTGATCGTTTTGACAAGTGTGGTTGTAGTGTGAAGAGTTGATTGTGGCTAACTGATCCTTTGGATTGGTTTGGTCAATTCAATTTCTTGAAAATAATCAAGTTATTGAGAAATCCTGATAAAGAAACCAAAACGATCTCTCTTAGATCGTTTCAGTTTTTTTAAAACCAGAACGATCTCTTTTAGATCGTTTCAAGTTTTACTTAAACATTCTCTGGTTTGAGTAATTCGTGAAGAGTTGTGTTTGGGAATCATAATATTCTTGAATAACTGATCTTTGTGATTGGTTTTGCTCAATTTATTTCATTCCAATTCATACCAAAACTCTGAACAAATCATTTTCAGAATATCCAGAATTTTTTTTCTTCAAAATTCTCAAGAACATTTCATTTTAGATCGTTTCATTCCTGGTTCAATTTAGATCATTTCAAATTAAGATCGTTTCATTCCTGCACATTTAGATCGTTTCATTTTCACTTCTTCTAAATCGTTTCATTTCACTTTCTTAAAACGATTTCAATTTAGATCGTTTCATTTCATTTCAATTTAGATCGTTTCATTTCATTTCAATTTAGATCGTTTCATTTCATTCCAATTTAGATCGTTTCATTTCATTCCAATTTAGATCGTTTCATTTCATTCCAATTTAGATCGTTTCATTCCTTCAAATATCAATTCAATTCTCAATTCAAATCAATTTCTAATGACTACTTGTGAAGCGTTGGCTCTGGGTACTGATACAAGACCTCCAGTTCTTTATCGTGGTAACTATGGACTTTGGAAGAAAAGGTTCATGGATTATGTGGAACGTCAGACTAATGGTCACATGCTTAAGGATTCAATCATGAATGGACTTGCTATGCATCGTCATCCTACTACCGGTGCTATTTTGACTCCTGATCTTTTGAATGACGAACAAAGAGATCGTACTGCTGCTGACAACAAAGCTAGGTCATGCTTGTACCAAGCACTCCCTGAGGAGATCTATGGCTCAGTTGATTCTTATGACACAGCAAAGGAGATTTGGGATGAAGTTGCTAGACAAATGGAAGGTGCTGATGTAACCTCAACAATTCGACTGACAAATGTCTTAACTGAGTTTGACAATTTTCAGAAATCACCAAATGAATCTCTCGAGTCCGTGTACTACAGATTTTGCAATGTGATCAATGAACTGATAAAGAACAAGGTTAAGAAATCTGAAATTGAGCTGAACATCAAATTTATCAAAGCACTTGGTCCCGAATGGGAAGATTATGGAACTCAAATCAAGCAACATCAAGATCTGACCAAATTCACCATTCATACTCTTTATGAATCTTTCAAGTTGAATGAGTATCAAGTTCTAAGCAAATATTCATTCAACAAAGTGCCAGAAGTTGTATCTACTGATCCTTTGGCATTGGTTGTTGAAAGAAAGGTTTCTGAGGCTCTTAAAAGACAAATGACAGTTGTTTCTTCGTCTGATCAGGAGGGAGAAGATTACTTGGCTCCAAGAGATGGTGTTCCTGATGAATTCTATCAAGCTCTTGCTGCTGTGACAAAGCATTTCAAGAAAAAGTATTTCAAAGCGAGGCCAACTAACAACAATCTTCGTACTTCATCAACAAGTGCATTTCCAAAGAAGGAACAATATCATCACAAGATTTTTGAACAAGGTGAAACAACTGGTTCCAAGAACGGAGATAAGAAAGCAGAAACTGAGAAACAAATCGTGGAGAAAGGAAAAACATCTGACAAAAAGTGTTACAACTGTGGAATTCCTGGTCATTTTGCTGTGGATTGCAAGCTGCCTCGCAAGAAGAATTATGAATACTATAAGCAGAAGATGCTCTTGGCAAAGCAAGTTGAAGCCGGTCAAGCCTTGATTGCTGAAGATGACAAGTGGCTTTTACTGACTGATGATGAAGATGAAGATCTGTCTGCAAATGTATGTTTCATGGCAAGGTTGAGCAAAGACAAAATGTTGGAGGCTGACAACATTGACGAGGAATATCCTGATGATGAGGTAAATCTCGACTCTACTTTTTCATCAATTAAGGATAAAGAGTCTTGTAGAATTGCCTTATCAAACTTGACGAATCATTACACTTCTTTAGCCAACAAAAACAAGAAATTGAAAAATAGCATTTTATTTTCAAAAGGGGAGTACACAAAACTTCTTGAAGAAAATTCTAAACTAGTTTTTGAGTATGATGCTATGAAACAAGAATTTCAAAACTATAAAGAACAAATGTTGGTTAAAGAATGTGAAATGAATGCGTCTCCTGACTCTAAGTTATTGGAAAAGTGCCATAATTTAGAAAAGACCAATCTTGATCTTGAAAAAGCCAATCAAGATCTTGAAAATCAAAAGACCAATGAATGGCTTCGGGCAAATGCAAGACAAATGGATGTTGATATTCTGACTAAGAAGCTTCAAGAAGCTACACCAAAAACAATTGAACTCGAAAGAAAAGTTTCTGATTTAAATCATAATTATTTTTTAAAAGGCATTGAGATTGAAAACCTTGAAAGACAAATTGAGGAACATAAAAAGAATATACTTTTCTATCAAGAAAAGTTGTACAAAGTTGAACAAAATCCTCTTTTGGATTTCACTGCCTATTTCAATAAATCAAAGATTGATAGATCAGAACTTCTTCTTGGGTTGGGATTTGAGAATATCACTCCATTGTAAAAAGCCAAAGACAAGATCGAACCCTTGTATGATGAAAAGTTTTTGAGACTTGGTATGGTTCAACAATTCATTCGTCCATTGGATGAAAAATTTGAGACTGATGAAGTTGAGAAAATTCAAAACAATAAATTTTTGGTTAATTATGATGCCATCAATACTTCTTACGAAACGAAAAAGTCATCAATTTTTGAATTAGAAGAAATTGCGTCTAATTTTCAAAACCAAGAATCTGTCGTTTCCCCACCTAAACCAACTAAATTGTATGTTCCATCTACATTTTTGGAAAAACAAATAGAAGGTTTACAACAAAAGGTGGAATCTCAACAAAACCTTATTAATAATCTACAGTCTCAAAGTCCGAATTCAAAGAATGAATCAGTTGTTGTTGATACCAAGAAAGTTTATGCGAATGTTTCTACCCAAACTGATTTCAGTCTCTTAGTAGACCATTTCACTCAGACTACTTGTGATTCATCTACAAATTCATCCACCCAGACTATGACTGACTGTTCTGCATGTACTTATCAAACTACTGCTACTTCTTTAGCTGCAAATTATGTGCAATCTGATTTATCTGATGAAGATCTTGCGCATAACTTAGTTTTGATATGGTACTTTTATAGATTTTTCACATGCAAAAATCTTAATGAGCTAGTTGTTCACCCTAAGCTTTGTGCTAGTATAGGTGTTGATACTTCTACTCAATTTTCTTGTGAAACCAAGGATGTTTTAGTCCAAGTCGACCTTATTCCTGAGACTACCCGTGGTATGATGTTGGACAAAAAGATTCCTGATATTTCTACATTTTCGAATGAATTCACCAAAGATGATTTTGATAAATTCATGGAGGGAGAATATGTTTTTGACTCAAAAACTGAGAAAAGATTGAATCTATCAAAATCATAAATTTTCAAAAAGAAATAAAAAGAGAATCTCAAAAACAAAAATCAGTGTCCAAAGCTCCAACATCATATTACTTCCAAGAACGAGTTAAACCCAAACTCGTCAAGGCTGAACAAAAGAGTCCTAACCCTCCAAAACCTGACAAACATGTTAAAAATAAACAAGCTGAGACCTCACCAAAACCAAGGTATCACAAAGTGAAACTTTCAAATGACAATCCAAATGCTTATTTGTCTAACTCTCAATCTAGTTCAATTTCTAAAGTGCCTAAGTCTAGCTCCGTTTTGCTAACTAAGGATACTTTAAATGGTGTAACGAGATATAGGGATAGATATGGATGGTTTTCAATTGCCAAAACTAAGAAGCAAGAAGTTTCCTCAACCACAAAAGAGACAAAAAGGATGAATAAGTTTAAAACCCCTCGTTCTAATCTTTTTAGTGTCAATTCAACAGGTGGAAAGACCAAATGGGTTCCTAAGTCATTAGAACCTACGATCAATTTTAAGAAAATGTCTGTTGAAAAAAGGAAGAAGAGGAGGAGGAGAAAGAGTGTTGGTAACAGAAAGAATAGAATTTCTGTTGATTTAAACAATTCATCTTTAGTGAACAATGTTAATAAATCCAAGGCTATGCCTTGTGGGGCTGTAAACAATGATAATGGTCGTGCTTGTTTGAATGCTGTTAAACATGTTACTTTTAATTCAAATGTGAATGTGCGTACTTTTTATACGAATGTGCTTATTGATGGTGTGCTTGTTAATACTCATATTGATTCTAAAGCATGTTTGTATGCATATCCTAAGTTATACCCCCTGCCTGTGTTAACTAACCACAAAGGACCAGTCTTTAAGTGGGTACCTAAAGTCGGTTAAATTTTTGATTGCAGGAAATAACCATCTGTGTATGGATACTCGATTCCGGGTGTTCAAAACACATGACTGGCAATATATCATTGCTCAAGAATTTTGTTGAAAGATTCATGGGAACTATTCGTTTCAGAAACAACAATTTCGCTCCAATTCTAGGATATGGAGATATTGAAAGAAACGGAATTGTCATTAAGAAAGTCCATTATGTTGAAGGTTTGAGTCATAACTTGTTCAGTGTTGGACAGTTTTGTGACAACAACCTTCAAGTTCTTTTCCGACAATCTCTGTGCAAAGTCCAAACTCTAGATGGAATTGATATCCTATGCGGAGACCGTGAAGACAATCTTTTCACAGTTAATCTTGATGATAACCAACCAACTGATAATATCTGTCTTGTTTCAAAAGCTACTTCGAAAAATTCTTGGTTGTGGCATAGAAGGTTGTCTCACTTGAATTATCAAACAATCAATGCTTTAGTCAACAAGCAACTTGTTGTAGGCTTGCCTGACTACAAGTATGAGAGTGAGCATATCTGTCCTTCTTGTGCAGTTGGGAAGATCAAGAGAACTTCTCATAAACCAAAGAAAATTCCACATACCTTGGCACCTCTTCATTTGCTTCACATGGATCTTTATGGACCTATGAAAGTACAAAGCAAAAACGGGAAGAGATATATTCTGGTTATCGTTGATGATTATTCAAGATACACTTGGGTCAAGTTTCTTGCTTCAAAACATGAAACAACTCAAATTTTGATCGATTTCATCACTTCCACTCAAGTGAATCTGCAACTTCCAGTCCGCTATATCCGTTCGGATAACGGTACTAAGTTCAAAAATGCCATCTTCGATGAATTTTGCAAATCAAAAGGCGTTACTCACCAATTCTCTGCTGTCCGTACCCCCCAACAAAATGGTGTTGTTGAAAGGAGAAACCGTACGCTGGTGGAAGCAGCAAGAACAATGCTTGCTTATTCCAAGTTACCATCAAACATGTGGGCTGAAGCTGTTGACACTGCCTTTCACACTCAAAATCGGTCCATCATCAATCAGCGTCATGAGAAGACTCCTTATGAGGTTATTAACAAACGCAAACCCAACATCAATTACTTCCATATTTTTGGGTGTGTTTGTTATACCTTGAATGATCAGGAAAATGTTGGAAAGTTTGAAAGGAAAGGTGACGAAGGTTACTTTGTTGGTTACTCAAAGACATCGATTGCATATCGCATCTTTAATCATCGAACAAACACGATTCAAGAAACCATGAATGTTTGGTTTGACGAGATGTCTGGCATGATATTGGAACAAGAAAGTTTGCTACCAACAATTAGTGATCCAAGTACTTCAAGTGCTTCCTCAAAGACGTCTACCTTAGCTTCAAAGTTCAAAAAATTTCCAACTCCAGCAAGTGAAGAGCTAGATATTCTTTTCGAAGAATTCTACAATTCAAAACCGATTCAAGAAAAGGAACCTCAAGTCATCAATGAACCAATTCCGAACAATGATCCTATTCAAACAAATGAACCAGTTCCAGACAACAATCGTGAATCATCTTCAAATTCTTCAGCGCAAGAAGAATCATTTCAAGTGATATTTATTCTCAAAAGAATGTTCAAGTACAACCTTCTCAAATCACCCAAGCAACAAATCCATCAAATACTCCAAATGTGTATGTACCACTGGATTTTGATCATCCAAATTTTGAGGAAAGAGTTCTTCCGAGCTATGATTCCATTTCTCAACAGAACTCTGGATTTAATGATGATAATGTTGACATTCATCAACAAGATCCTCTTCCTCATGACAACAAGTGGTCACGTATGCGCAGAGATCATCCTATAGAACAGATCATCGGAGATCCACAAGCTGGTGTTTCTACCCGTACTACAGTCAATGAGTGTCTTGTTGCACTTTCACTAAGTAACATCGAACCCAAAACAGTCTCTGAAGCTCTTTGTGATCCAGAGTGGGTTAAAGCAATGCAAGATGAATTAGCTCAGTTTGAGAGACTGAAGGTATGGAGATTGGTTCCAAATCCAAGGAAAGAAGAACCAATTCGCATCAAGTGGATTTTCAAAAACAAGAAGGATGAAAATGGAGTTGTAGTAAGGAACAAAGCTAGATTGGTTGCAAAGGGTTACTGCCAACAACCTGGTGTGGATTTCGACGAAACTTTCGCTCCTGTTGCAAGAATGGAGGCCATTCGTATATTCTTAGCTTATGCCGCATTCAGAATCTTCACTGTGTTTCAAATGGATGTGAAGATAACATTCTTGAATGGAGAACTCAAAGAAGAAGTTTACGTGGAGCAACCTGAAGGTTTTGTTGATCCTAAAAAGCCAAATCATGTCTACAGGTTAGACAAAGCTCTCTATGGTTTAAAGCAGGCACCCCGAGCATGGTATGATTCCTTATCTACTTTCTTACTCAAAGGAGGCTTTACCAAAGGTACTATTGACCCTACCCTGTTTATTCGTAAGCAAGGTAAGCATGTTTTACTTGTCCAAATATATGTTGATGACATTATTTTTGGGTCAACCAGTCAAACTTTTTGCCAAAACTTTTCATCTCTAATGGTCAATCATTTTGAAATGAACATGGTTGGGGAAATGAATTATTTTTTGGGTTTACAAATCAAACAATTACTAACAGGTATCTTTATATGACAAGGTAAGTACATAAAAGATATGTTGAAAAAGTTTGATATGACTACATGTTCTTCAATTTCAACCCCAATGGCTGTTCGTACAAACATTAATGCTGATAAAAATGGGAAACCATTTGACCAAAAGAGGTATAGAAGCATGATTGGTTCGTTGTTGTATCTTACAGCATCTCGCCCAGATATAATGTTTGCAACATGTATGTGTGCTAGGTATCAAGCCGCTCCGACTGATTTACATTACCAAGCTGTGAAACGAATTTTTCGTTATCTGAAGGGTACACCCAATCTTGGTCTCTGGTATCCAAGGGATACTGGATTCAATTTAACTGCCTATTCAGATGTAGATCATGCAGGTTGTAAGCTTGATTGCAAGAGCACATCTGGTACCTTACAATTCATAGGGGATAAGATTGTAAGTTGGTCATCCAAGAAGCAAAATTGTGTATCACTGTCAACAGCGGAGGCTGAATATGTGGCTGCTGCTAGTTGTTGTGCTCAAGTGTTATGGATGAAGACACAGCTTACCGATTATGGTCTGAAATATGATCGTGTCCCTATCTATTGTGATTCACAAAGTGCCATTGCAATTGTTGTCAACTCAGTCAACCACTCACGCTCAAAGCACATTGATGTGAGATATCATTTTCTCAAAGATCATGTTGAGAAAGGTGACATCGAACTCTACTTCGTGGGAACTGACTACCAACTCGCTGATTTGTTCACAAAACCACTGGACGAAAAGAGATTTAATTTCTTAATCTGTAAACTTGGTATGCTAAATCTTGATCCTTGATTCACTTTAACATGGAAGGAATTCTTGATTCATTTTTCAAAAATTATAAAAAGTTGAAAAACAAAAATCAAATACAAAAATAAAAATTTTGAAAAATAACAAAAAGATTTTCTTAATTTTTTTTTTTTTATTTCAAAGTGGCTTGCATATATTCTGTATGCAACCCGTTCTTCATTGAACTATTTATTCTAAAGTAGCTTACATATGCTATGTATGTAACTCGTGCTTAAATGATGTTAGAAATTCATAATAGTGCTTAGTTGTATTTCTTTATCTTTGTTATTTTGTATATGTAATATAAGGTTGAGGGGGAGCTTATGTATTTACTTAGAGTATAAATACCCCTCAAGCCTTAATCTTTTGTAACCTTTAGTCACATTTTGCTAATAACAATTCCCAAGCTTTACACACACACAGGTCGTCTCTCTCAATACACACACTAAACACACACTTCCACCATTGTTATACATCTTACTTCCGCACCCGAACACGAACGATTTCTGCTATATTACATGTGGTATCAGAGCAGAACAACAATCTGTTGACGTTCCAGAACATATTCAATACAGATTCATTGAATTTTTGTTCAAATTCTTCTTCGTGTTCAAAGGAAACTTTTTGCCGGCATTTCTGTTCTTCAACAATTTACCTTCAATTTCTGATTCAATTTTCAAGTTTTTGTTCACAAATACATTCCAAATCATATTTCAAAACATCCTGTTAAGTTTCAGAATAAAATTCAAAGTTTTGATTAAAAATCTAAGTTTTAGAAAATTTGATCAAAATTTGATTTTCACAATTAAGTTGATTTGAGATATGAAATTGTTTTTAGGGTTGTGCGCGATCATTTTCTGAGCATTTTGATGTTTGGATCAAATCCTAATTCTCAAAACTGAGTGAGAATTGACCAATTTTGTATCAAAAACCGACTGTTTTGTCTGTTCTGTTTGTATGTGCAGGTATACCAAAACGATCTCTGTTGGAGGAACTAAAACGATCTCTTTTAGATCGTTCTAGTTTTTGGCTAATTTGAAGTTAAAACGATCTAATTTAGATCGTTCTAACTTTTGTGATTCAGTGTGAATTGTGTGGTGTGTGGATCGTGATTCTGAAGTTGTTGTGATTAGGAATCACACACTTCCTTGGGTAACTGATCTCCTTGAGATTGGTTTTGCTCAAAAACTTCCAAATCATTGTGTTACTCTGCCCAAATTTTCAAAGTTTTCATACTTAGAAATTTTTCACCCAAAATTGTTAAAACGATCTAAATTAAGATCGTTCTAACTTTTCTTTACAATTCCTCAAAACGATTTCTTTTAGAACGTTTCATTTTTTTCTTTCTTCTTTCTTCTTCATCACTTAGAAAATTTTTTAAGATTCTAAAACGATCTAATTTAGATCGTTCTAGTTTCATTTTTTAAATACTTAGAAATTTTTTCCAAAAATCTAAAACGATCTAAATTTCTAGTTTCATTTTCTAAATCAAGTTTTTTTTCAAGTTGTAATTCAATCATTTCAAATGACAATAATCAACATCAATTCAGACATTTCATCTAGAGAGGTACAAGTTTTTACTCAAAATGACTACTTTTCTCTTCAAACAACTGCTGATACTTTGACAAAGCAAAATCTTACTTTGAAAACAAATTTGAACATAGCTAAACAAGAGTTTGATAAACTTAACGAAGATTTTTCTCAACTCTCAATAGCTCATGATGCTCTCAAAGTTAACTATGACTCTTTGAAAGAAATGCATTTGTCAAGTAACAGTTCTCAAGTTGTTTCACCCAATGCACATTTAACCAATAAATGTCAAGACCTTGAAAAGACTATCCATTCACTCAAGCAAACCATTGAGACCTTACAGCTTGAGAAAACCAATGAATGGATAAGAGCAAATGCAAGACAAGCAGATGTTGAGTTTCTCACAAACAAAATGAAAGATATGAGACCAAATTGTGAAAAACATGAAAGACAGATTTTTGACTTAAACAGTTCTTGTTTTCTCAAAGGAGTTGAAATTGAAACTCTTCAAAAACAAGTTGAGGATTTGAAAGCAAACATTTTGTTCTACCAAGAGAAAATCTACAAAATAGAACAAAATCCTTTTGTGGATTTCACTGCTTATTACAATAAATCAAAGATTGATAAATCAGAACTTCTTTTTGGTTTAGGTTGTGAGAATCCAGCACATTTAGAGAAAATTCAAAAAGAAGATCTTGGTGCTTTGTATGATGAAAAATTTCTTCGCCTTGGCATGATTCAAGAATTCATCAGACCATCTGAGGATGATTTTGAGTCAGATGATGTTGAAAGACCAAAACCAACTCAAATAAACATTGATTATGTTGCTCTTAATGATACTTACAAGAAAACTCATAACAGATCAATTTATGATTTAGAAGAAATAGACAACATTTCAGTGAAACAAAATGAGTCTCAACAAGTGTCTTCACAATCAATTTCTCACAGAATTTATATTCCAACTACCATATTGGAAAAAGAAATTGAAAACCTAAAACAAAAAGTTGAGTCTCAACAAAAGGTCATTGAACATCTGAAAACTTAAGATTATTCCCCAAAGGTAAGTGAGACCACCCCTATCCATATGATAACTAATCATAATTTTGATGATTGCTCCACTCCATCCAATGGGAGTGCAAATTCTACAAAAGTGCTGCAGGATGAAAGCTTCTCTTCTCAAGAAATTCAAGATATGTCCAAAACAATGTTATCTTCATTTTTCAAGATTGAAGAGAAAATTCAAGCTTTAAAGACTAAACGTCTTGCTTTTGTCAAAAAGGTACTTTCTTTTGAAACCCCTATGATCACACCTAATGACCAAAGTAAAGTGACTTTAGAGCATAAAATTGAGATTCCTGAAAATCTTAAGGCTAAAGCAAAAGCATTGATTGAAAAGATGACTACCAAAACTGGTTCTCAACCAAAAAGTCAATCAAAAATTGAAAGAGAAGTTAAACAACTTTTTTTCAAAAAGCCTAAAGTTGAATCAAAGAAGGAATCTAAATCTAAGATTGCTCCAACTTCATTTTACTCACCCAAAAGTCAGCTTGCACCAACTGTCAAAAGTAAGAACACCATTAAGGCTCATGTTTCATCTGTTTCTAGAACCTCTGCTCTTAAAACTATCTCTAAAAATAGTCCAATATCCAAGATGTCAAAAACTAATCAAGTTTTCCTCACAAAAGAAACATCTAAGGGTATAACTATTTATAGGGATCAGTATGGTTGGTTCACTGTCAAAACTCCAAAGAAACAAAATCCCAAATCTTCAAACAATACCATGACCAATTTTTCTAACCCAAAAGGACCCATTCAACAATGGGTACCAAAAACAACTTAATTTTTTTTGTACGTAATAAAGGTCTGTGTTACGTATTTCCACTTTGGAAGATATTCAACACATGATCCTGAAATGAGTTTCTGTTCAATGAAACCATCTCAAATAAGTGCTAATTACCAATACGCTAACTTACCTCTGCATGTTGTGTAAAAATTCCATCTCTTTAATTTCGTTCATTATCTGTCAAACATTGATGATATGCTTACATGCAATATGCTTTATATCATGCAATGTTTGAGGGGGAGAAAAAGGATAATTCATGAAGCGAGGGGGAGTTTGTGTATTAGAAAAACAAAATAGAAAAATAGAAAATTTAAAACTCATAAAAATATTTTTTGTTTGTTTTGTTTTGTTTGTTTATTATTGTTTTAGAATTCTGTTATATGAAAAAGCCCAAAAACAAGTCAAGCCCAATACCAATCAAATCCATACCTGACCCAGATAACCAAACCCGATAAATCAGCCTGACCCGACCCATTTTCCTTTTTCTTTCTCTTTAAGGAGGGAAAAACTATTTTTTTTTCTTTCTTATCTATTCACATATACCCGTAAACTCACTAACACTCTCACCCAAAAATCTTCATAAAACTTTTTGTTGCTGATCATCAAAAGAAGTTAAGGGTTTTGTTCTAAATCGTTCTGTGATCATTTCTTTCCATAACATCATCAAATTTCAATCACATCCACAGGTACTATCTCGAATTGAATGTAGATTTCATTTTTTCAATTTTTCTTGAATTTCTCATGTCTGTTAGTACTTCTGTGTTGATAGTGTGAATTAGAAATATGTTTAGGATATGTGTAAATGATCACAACATGTTTAAATGCTTTATTTGAAGTTTTTGAAAATTCAAAAACCCTTCCCCCCTGTTCTTGAAAAAAAAAATATGATCAGAGTGTGTGTTTAAAAGGTTTGATGCGTTTCAGGTTAGATAAGTTATGTAATGATAATGTTAGTTTGGCTAGCGATGAATGTTATGTCATGCTCAATTTGCAGTTTGATCCATTGAATGTTAATTTAGATGTATGTTTGGCTAACTGAAAAAGTGTTTGGCAAAGATATTTTATTTTAGAGTTGTTTGATTTTAAAACGATCTAAATTTAGATCGTTTTGATTTCTAAACTACTTGGAAGTAAAATAAGTTTACCATTTACCTTTTCTGTTCATTTCATGTTATTTCTTTGTTAAATCCCTTGAGACTGAGACCAAAACGATCTAATTTGGATCGTTCTTGGGTCTGAACGCTGTGTGGTTTGAGAATGAGTTTGGAATTCGATTGATGGGTAACTGAATTCTTATGAAATCGGTTCGCTCAAATCTGATATTTTTAAGTATAAAGAGAAATCATGAATTTGATTTCACTTTATATTTTTAAGTGTTAGAAAATCTTTAAAGAAGAAGTGAAGTTTTTCTCAAAAGTTTTCCAAAACGATCTAATTTAGATCGTTTCATTTTTCTTCACTTCAAAAAGTTTTTTAAAACCGAAAACGATCTCTTTTAGATCGTTTTACCTTTTCTTTCCCATACTTAACATTTTTTTTCTCTCACATAAGAAACTTAAAATGATCTCTTTACTTCCTTGTTAGGTCGAAAATCGACTAAGTATAATTTGTTCAAAATAGTTGAGGCTCAGTGAAGAAAGCTTGCTCAGGATTCTGAAGTCATTCAGAATAAAGCTCACTGAAGCTTCACTTCAGATTCAGAATCAACCAACACTGAAGACGTTCAGACGAAAGTCAAAGACTGAAGACTGAAGAAGAAGATCATCTCAGAAGCAGAGCTCAGAGAAGATCTTACCTTAAGTTGAATTTGAAGAGGCTCATTGAAAAAGTACTTACAACACTTTTTCACTGATTACGAGGAAAGTCTTTTTGCAGCTTTAACTACCTTTACCCGGTTAATTACTATCAACCTGGGATTGGGAAAGTTTTAGCAAAAGGTTGGGAATAAAGTATGTCAAGTCACATCAAAGAAACTTACATACTTTACCTTAAACAAGCATGTTATGGATTTGTCCCACAAATCCATCCAACCATATTTTAGTACGGCATATTGCCATGTCATCAGGACATGTTTGCCTATAAATATAAGACTTCTCACACTTGCAATATTGCTTGGAACTTTGGCAATTGCAACGTGTGATATTACTCTATGTATTCTTACGAGTAATTCCTCGTCGCATAAATCATTTGTATTTCTGGGGTTGTTTAGATATTTTCACAAGTGTGATTATCTTTGTTCCGCAACAACTCTTGTATTTTGTTTATGGAAATAAATAAAATACATGGAAAAGTACATCTCGACTCATTGCCATAATACTTGATTATATTTAGTAATTTATATAGTTTCAAGCAATCTTACTTTCTTACTCTTATCCACTATCTGGATCGTAACTCTAACTAGTCATATCTAGTTTCGATTTACTTGCCAGTCGGGTTTCTTGATATAACTTGTGATTACTATTGTCTAACCTTATATTTAGTTATATCTTGATCTCTTGTACATCTTGTTAGGTGGATTTACATTTGGTATCAGAGCCTCCCAGGTTAAATCATTAAATTGTTATACCTGTTTTGATCCTACAAGATGTCTGGAACCGAACAACCGAACCCTAACCCAAATGCCAATATGAATCAAAATCCACCACCTCCACCACTAGTTCAACCCAGTGTTCATGTTCACTTTCCAAACAATCCGGTACCTAAATTTAATGGAAATAGTGACACATTCATTACTTGGAAGGCATGTATGCTCAAGTACATCGCTGGTGTTGAAAGACACTTGACCACCATTCTTGTTGAAGGTCCTTATGTTCCCATGAATGCATCAACTGTAGTTTTTAATCAAGATGGGACCCCTAGGTTAACACCCAAAGATAAAGATCATTGGTCAGAAGAAGATCATCGTTTGGCTGACCTAGATTCTAAATTACAAAACATGATTCTCTTTGCTGTCCCAGAAAGTTTGAAACCCACTCTTGTTTTACTTAATAATTCTAAGTTGATGTGGGAAGAATTGCTAACACAATTTGAAGGAACAAAGGAAACAGTCACCACAAGAAAAGTCTTTTTGAATAAAAAATATGAAGCATTTTTTACATTACCAAATGAATCTTTAACTGAAACATATCTTAGGTTTACAAATTTAGTCAATCAATTAAAAGCTCTTGGTGTCACAAAAGACAAAGAAATTTTGCTTGAAAAATTTTGTGATATTTTGCCTTCAAAATGGGAAAATTTGATCATGGTGTTAAGACAAGGCAACACCCTTCACAGCCACACTCTGGCCTCTCTGTATGGTGCTTTTAGATTCACTGAGGAAAACAAAGCAGAGAGAGCTGTGGCTGAGCAAGATACAAAGAATCATTCATCCACTAAGTAAGCTCTGGTTCATTATTCTGAACCTCAAGATACTGCCCTACTATCTTCTTAGAGTGATCAGTCTGACTCTGTGAAGAAGATAGTAGCTGAACTAATGAAAGTTGGTATTTCGGATTATGCATCACATGAATGTGATGAGGATGATGATGATGATCTGGTTGCTATGATTGCCAAAACCTTTAATCGTTTTAAATTTAAAACCAAAAGAAATGGCAAACAATTTTCTTCAAACAACACTGTTGATAAGTCCAATCTTGAATGTTTTAAATGTGGAAAGAAAGGACATTTTATGAAGGAATGCAGATCATCACAACCTTCCTCATCACACACTGCCCCTAACCACTCTATCTTTCAGAAGCCAGATGATGGGTACAAAGCCAAGTACAAGAAGCTGAAAGCCCACATGGCAATGATGGCACAAGAAGAATCCAACAAGAATAGCTGTATGGTAGCAGACACTGAAAAATGGGAGGATTCTGACGTGTCATCTAATGATGAAAAAGAAGTAAGGGATATGTGTTTCATGGCTCATGAAGATCAAAGTCATGTTGTTAAGTCTGATGTGGAATCTGGTCGTTGGGTGGATATTATCATGAAAAAGGTTAGTGAGTTTGGTTTTGAGAATGATGAAGGACTAAAACTGGATCTTTTAGTTCGAATTGAGGCTGACATATCATATGTTGAGACTGTGCGATCAGAAAGTATTAAAAATTTTGAAATAAACTCTTCTGAACTGAACGCCAGTCAGGCCAGATTGAAAGAACTAAAAGATGTTCAGTTGACCTTGAAAAGTTATCAGACAATGGTTTCAAAATTAGAATTGGAAAAGGAAGAACTGAAAATCATTTTAGAAAAGGAACAAAAAATAATAAAATCTTGGATGAAATCACCTTTTCCAGAAGCTGCCATAAAGAAAACTTTTGAGAACCAAAGAATCGCCTATGGCACTGGTGATCTTCATCTTGCTTTCGTAATAACTGATCTTGATGCTCTTCCAAAAGAAATGAGACCAGAAATTGTTTTTAAAGATCTTGGAAAATTAAAATTGATAACTGATCAGGCCCAGGAACAACCTGAGGGCAAATCTGAAGCATGTCAGACCAGTGCTTCAGACAAGAAGGCTAAATCCAAGAAGCCTTCCCCTCAATCTTCAAATCAGGTTTCCAAGAACCAGAAAAAGAAGAAAACTGTCATCCCTGCTGAGTCTTCTACCTCAGATTCTGGTAGAGCTCAGGTGTCTAATCAAGAATCTATTTTGTTAAGGATTGAAAGTCAATTTCAAAATTTGGCTAGGCAAGTGCAAAGCTGTAATGCACGATTAAAAAATGTTGAAAGCACTCCCCAAAATCCCAAACAAAACCCAAAACCTTTTTCAAAGAAAGTTAAACAAGAAAAGCAAAAATCTGAGAAGAAAAAGGTTTCTGAAGTCGTTAAACCAATTGTTTTTGTGTCATCAGAAATTATGACTGAAATTCCCTTTGATCCATCTGTTCCCCATATACAAAAGAAATCTGAGGCTATTCAGGGAAAGTCCAGTGAACCCATCAAAAGATGGGTTCCCAAAAAGAACTAATCTTTGTGTATGTGCAGGGTGACCGCAAAAAGAACACTTGGTTTCTTGACAGTGCTGATGGCAGAACCATGACTGGTCACAAATCCCTGCTAGAGGAATATAGGGTGCAAGAGGGGCCCTCAATAACTTTTGGTAATGACGATCATGGACAGACTGAAGGATATGGTGTTGTGAATAACGGTCAGGTCAAATTCATAAAAGTTGCATATGTGAATGGTCTGAAATATAATCTGATCAGTGTCAGCCAACTTTGTGATGATGGCTTTAAGGTTTTATTTGATATTTCACAAGGCACCATATTCAACAGAGATTGGAAGGTAGTAATGATTGCTCCCAGAAAAGGAAACATTTATGTAGTAGATATGAACAGTGCTACTTCTGAACAATGTTTCTATACAAAGGCTGATGAGGACACCAATTGGTTGTGGCACAACAGGTTATCCCATCTCAATTTCAAAAATATAAATAAGTTGTCAAGAAAACAACTTGCTGATGGGATACCAGCCATGTCTTTCAATAAAGACAAGCCATGTCCAGGGTGTGAAATGGGAAAGAAGAAAAGAGCATCTTTCAAGACCAAGCAGAATTTCAGCATCACTGAACCACTTCATATGCTACACATGGATCTCTTTGGTCCTGTGAATGTTCAGACAAGAGCGGGAAAGAAGTACACTCTGGTTGTAGTTGATGAATATTCAAGATATTGTTGGGTAATCTTCCTCAGAAATAAAAGTGAAGCTGCAGCTGAAATTATTGCCCTCATCAAACAAATTGAACTGAAGCACAAACGAAAAGTACGTCAGCTCAGAAGTGACAATGGCACTGAATTCAGAAATTCCATTCTGGAAACCTTCTGCACTAATACTGGCATATCTCAGAACTTCTCCTCAGCACATACTCCAGAGCAAAATGGTGTTGTAGAGAGAAAGAATCAAACACTGATAGAAGCTGCCAGAAGTATGTTAAATGAGTCAGGTCTTCCAAAATGTTTTTGGGCTGAAGCTGTTGCAACTGCTTGCTACACTCAGAATCGTTCCATTTATGTCAAAAGACATAAGAAGACTGCCTATGAAGTACTCAGAAATAGAAAGCCTAATATTGGGTATTTTCATGTTTTTGGATGTCCAGTATACATTCTGAATGATTCCAGCAAATTGGGCAAATTTGATGCCAAAGCTGATGAAGGTTACTTCCTAGGTTATTCAACAATTCGTAAGGCCTTTAGAGTCTATAACAAAAGACTTGAAAAGGTTGATGAGTCAGTTCATGTTACCTTTGATGAATCAAATTCTGCAATCTTTAATAAACCAATCTCTGAACCACCTTCAGAAAGTCCTTTCAGTTTCAGTGATTCTGATCAAAATGACAAATCAGATCAGTCACCTAAACATGTTTCTGTTCAATCCAGATCAGAACCAACTACAAATCAGCAAAGTAACATTCCATTTTATCCTTCAGTCACATTCAAACTACCTACTGAATTGACTATTGGATCAGATGTGCGTGCTACTCCTCAGATATCAGTATCCCCTGAAATACCTCAGAACGAAGAATTTCATGATGCAAATCGTGATTTACAAGATGATGAAGATGATGAAACGGAAATAGTTTATTCTGGTTCATCTTCTGAAGTAGAACAGAGGAGTTCTTGCACTGATTTCATTGTTCATCCTGGTCATTACTCTAAATGGACTCGCTCACATCCAATTGATCAAGTGATTGGCGATCCAAGTAGAGGGGTTCAGACCAGAAGAGTCACTAGCGATCAATGCTTATATGTCAGCTTCTTGTCACTGATAGAACCGAAGAAGATTGACGAGGCTTTGAAAGATCCAAGTTGGGTTGAATCCATGCAAGAAGAGCTCAACCAATTTGAAAGGAACAATGTTTGGGAACTTATTCCATGTCCCCCCAATCTGAAGAAAGAACCAATTGGGACAAGATGGGTCTTTCAAAACAAGGTAGATGAAGATGGCCATGTAATCAGAAACAAGGCCAGACTTGTTGCAAAGGGTTATGTACAAGAAGAAAGAATTGATTTTGATGAGACTTTTGCGCCAGTGGCAACACTAGAAGCTATCCGAATATTCTTAGCATTTGCAGCTGATCATGAGTTCAAGGTCTACCAAATGGATGTCAAAAGTGCATTCCTGAATGGAGAGCTAGAAGAAGTTGTGTATGTGTATCAACCTCCAGGGTTTGAAAGCAAAGAAAAACCTCATTGGGTGTATCGACTGAACAAAGCATTGTATGGTCTGAGACAAGCACCTAGAGCCTGGTATGATACTCTAACTCGACATCTTTTAGATAATGGTTTTCGTAGAGGTGCTATAGATAACACTTTATTCATCTTGCATGAGAAAAGTGATATCTTACTTGTACAAGTATATGTTGATGATATTGTGTTTGGATCTACAAATGAAAAATTGTGTGACAAGTTTTCAAAAATTATGTCTTCTGAGTATGAAATGAGTATGATGGGTGAACTGACATATTTTCTGGGTCTTCAAGTAAAACAAACCAGTGATGGTATTTTTATTAATCAAGAAAAATATGTCAAAGATTTATTAAAGAAATATCAATTTGATTCAGTCTCATCTAAAGATACTCCAATTTCTGCACCATTAACTTTGGACTCAGATCCTAATGGAAAACCTGTCGATCCACAAAGTATCGTGGGATGGTGGGATCATTGATGTACATAACTGCAAGTAGACCAGACATAATGTTTGCAACATGTCTTTGTGCACGATTTCAATCTGCTCCCAGAGAAGCACACCAGAATGCAGTAAAAAGAATTTTTCGATACCTGAAAGGTGTCCCCAGACTAGGTCTTTGGTATTCCAAAGGCTCAAGTCTAGATCTCATGGGCTATTCAGATTCTGATCATGCAGGTTGTAAGATAGATAGGAAAAGTACCACAGGTGGGTGTCATTTTCTTGGTGGCAAATTAGTTAGTTGGACAAGCAAGAAGCACACTGCAGTATCATTATCAACTGCTAAGGCTGAGTACATTTCTGCTGCAAGTTGTTGTGCTCAGATTTTATGGATGAAGAATCAACTAACTGATTATGGTGTTAAGTATGCAAGAACGCCAATATTTTGTGATAACACAAGTGCCATTGCAATATCTCATAATCCTGTCATGCACTCTAAAACCAAGCATATTGATCTCAGGTACCATTTCATTCGTGATCATATTTTAAAAGGTGACATTGAAATTCATTTCATTCCCACTGATAAACAACTGGCTGATGTGTTTACAAAACCTTTAGATGTCAAAACTTTTAAACATCTCATCAGTGAGTTAGGAATGCTAAATCCTGTGTAGCAAATTCAGGGGGAATTTTTGCCTCAGAAAATACTTTGTCTGAAATGTTTCAGAAACTGAAGGACTTCAGAATTTCTAAGATATGAGAAGGTTCAGATTGCACGTCCTTAACCTTTCTCATAATTTTAAATTATTCAATCAGAAGTCCATCAAAACCTTTTATTATACAATAGATACCTAGCTGGCAAGTGGACACGTGATTTTTACTGTTCCAGGATACTTTTTTTGCTGACGTGTCATACTACTTGCGCCGTAAAGGAGAAATAATAATTGCTTTTGCATTAAAAATGGTTGAATTTTTTCTCGAAAAAGTGGGGTCATGGCCGTTGTTGCATTTAATGCGGACGTGTCGCCGAAAATTATTTCAGACTTCAAACCCGATCAAAATTACCATCAATAAAATATCATTATATTTTATTGGGTTTGAATTCCAAAATCTTTTTTAATTATTTTCAACGGAAAATCCTTTGAATTTCTTTGAAAATATATATACCTTTTTCCAAGATCATTCCTTCATTTACTTCATTTTTCATTTACTCCCAATCATATCTCTCTCTCATTCTCTCAAACATTCATTTCATTCTCTCAAGTATTCAACATTCATTTCATCTTCTTTCATAACTTCAAACCCTAAAATTTATTAACACATTTTCATCTCCTTTCTTTCTTTTATTCTATCTCCTTTTAAAATGGCTTCTTCATCAACTGTTAAAGAACCCAAAACACTCATCGCTTTTGAATACTCTCCACCTAAATCTGCTGTTAAGCCCAACTCTCAATGGCCAAAAGATTTCGAATCTAAAACCATTCGGTTCAACATGAACAATTTTAAGGCAGCCCTAAATGCCAAATCTGAAGGGCTTCCGGGCAGATTAAACGCGTTTCTTCAACGCTGTCCCATTTCGTACGCTCTAATTGCTGATCCAGAGCGTTTATATCATTGATACTTACTGGAGTTTTGGTATACGGCCGAAGTCCAAGGATGAGAAGTCAATAGCCTTCACGCTGAAGGAAGGTACGGTGAAGTGCGTATTGACGCTTGATGGTTTCAGAGAGGCGCTTAGACTGAACTATTTGCCTCCCAACCCCATATACAAAAAGACAAAAAGGGGTTAACTTCAGGGAAGTTTTGCTGGTTACTGGCCACAATCAAATTGTTGATGATGATGGCAACTTAAAGACGTCTGGCCACATCTTCATCGCTGGTTTCAAGGGGTGCTGGAGATATTTTTGGACACAAATTGTAGAGTGTCTTGGAGGGAACAGTGGAGGACTGGATCAAATCTCGTTGATCCAGGTCGAGATGGGCTATTATTTATGGCACGGGATGAAAGTGGATTTTGCTGAGATGTTGTTTACTCAGCTGTTGACTAAGTTGAAGGGAGAGGAGCATTCACATTGCCTTCCCTAGATTTTTGAGCATTTGATTTTTGGCAATTCTGGGAGAAGGATACTCTGATATCCTTCAGGAGAGCTCTCAGACGGAATTTTGCAAAGACCTCTCCAAGCTGACTGAGTCTGAGGACGAACCTGAACTGTCCCCTGCAATGCTTCAGATACTTAGTAACAATATTAAAACTGACGCAGCACGACCGGCTGGCTCAGAAAGATCACTGGGCGGGTCACAAAAGAATGTGAGACCCACTAGTCGATCTAGTGGCAATCTGTCACACTTGTTTAAACCCAAAACAAGTTCTACCCTGCCACCTTCATCTTCCACTGACCAACCTGAGGATCTCCCAAAAGATTCCTCAGGATCTCCAAAGGGTTTATTAAAACTGCGTCCTTTTAGGCGATCCTTACAACCCAAGGATACTAGTACCCAAGCTCAGCCTTCTGAAATCTCAAAACAGGTTTCAGAAGAAGGTAAAATGGGAAACCTACAAGCAGCCATCTCCAAAACTTCTTTAGGAGGAGATGGTAAAGATATTGGTGTGTCAGCCCAACACACATTAGAAGTTGAGTCTGCACATGCACTCCCTGGAACTTCACAAATCTTACACTCTTTGCATGCACAAACTTTTGATGTTTCTCAGGTGATACCCAGAGAAATGGAGGTTTCAAAGTCTACGACCAATGAAGAGACTCTTGGATCCAGCACAAGAGTTACTGAGGCACAAGTGGTATCGTCTGAAGCAGTCCCATCTCTAACCAGTAACGATGCACCTGCTGAAGGAGCTGCTGAACTGGGTGCTGGCTTGGATTCTGGGAATCAAGACCAGAGCATATCTGACCAGAATGTAAACATCTGGGATGACGATGAGCTTCCTGAGGGAAACCTCGAGGATTTCATTTTTGATGAAGATTTGTTGAAGGAGAATCTTTCAGATTCTGAGCCAACCCTCACTCCTGTTGAAGAACCTGCATCACCATCTCTTTCACAACAACAACAACAACAACAACACCAAAATATCATCAATCTTGATCCACCCTATCAACCACCATCAATTTCTCATCAACACCCTCTATTTCCACAAGGCACAACTCCGGCATATGTTACATCTGCCGTCTTTCAACTACCTCTTCAATTCCTTCACCCTCAAATCCATGTTGTTCCACCAAGGAGGATGTATGATCTACCAGGAGAGCAAGAGAAAGAATTAGATTCTGAGACCGAGTCTGATGGTCCCTCAAAAAGAATCTTGGAGAGATCTCTGGCAAGCATCAAGACAACTCCCTTTGTTGCGGGCTTATCATTCAGGTTGAGGGCTTATCAAAATCTCTGGCTGCCAACACCAAGTCTCTGGCCGATTTGAAGGATGCCCAGGATGTTATGGGTACTGAATTTACAAGAATAGCAGTAAATGAGAGCTTGGTGGTTGGGAAGTTATACGAATTGGTGTCATCTTGCAATGGGTTGAGTAGGGCGATTGGTGAAGCCTTCAAGTTGACCAAGAGGGGTGCAGAGTTCAGTCGTTGCGAATCTGCAATCCTGGCTATTAATGATACAAACTCTTTCTTGGCACTTGAAAAAGAAGTAGGTGAGTTGGTTAAGAAGCGAGTGTTGATGAAGAGTCTCTTGGTGCCTCTGTTGGTGACAAGGTTTCTGCGACACTGAAATCCATATTTTTAGAAGATCTCATTTCTCATATTTCAGTGTCGGTGGCTGAAAAGGTTGAAGAGAGGGTCAGGATGCTGGTTTCTGATGTCTCCAAAGCAACAAATGACAAGGTTGACAAAGCTGTAATTGAAATGAAGAATTCTGTGTCAACTCTTGATCAACAAGTTCAGAACCAGTCAAAGCAACTGGATGAAATCCTGGCCCTGCTCAAGAAAACTCCTGAAGTATTACTCCTCCTCCCTCTGGTGCTCTATCTGATGAAGAAGAGATTACTGAAGGAAGTCCTGGAGCATGAGAAGCTGAATCTGAACTCTACATTCAGATTAAGAGCTCAGTTTGCAACTATGTCGAAGGGAATTTCTGATAGTATTCCCAGCAGATTGGGAACCTCTGCAGGGCATGCAGAAAGCAATGAATAATGCAAGGATGCCTGGAGATTCCCAAAGGGGGAAGTGAGTGCCAATTGTTTGCTGGCCAGCTCTCAGAATTAATCGAAGCAACCAAGAGGCCATCTGGATCTGAGGGGGAACGACCAAAATACAATCTGAACCCCAACCATCTGAACAAGCAAGAAAAGACAAAGGCAAAGCTAAGATGGTGAGGAGCCAAAGAAAAAAGGGACCAAGGACTCTGGATTTGTGGTTGGAGAGAATGTGGATGAGCAGGTTATCTATTGCTAGATTTAGAAGCTGATCAGAAGAAGTTGGAAGCCCTTCAGAGACAAGTCTCCAATCAATTCATCATGGGAGAGAAACTCAAGAAAGAGATAAGGCCCAACATTGGCAATGGGTACCATTGATCTGGTGGATGCTGCAGCTCTTCGTCTTACAATGAAAGATATTAAAGATCAAGCATGATGCAAGAGTGCAGAAGGCCTTGGTGGATATGGCCAAATATGAGTATGGGATGAAGTATTCTCCCTTAGAACAAAAACTGGACCATCTCACTTTCAAGATATCTATTGAAGATCTGATAAAGAATAGGAAGAAAGAGATGGAGATTAAAAAGAAGGAAATAATGTCCAGTATTCTGAAGGCTGAGAAAGAAATCTGCAGGCCACCTCAGAAGCCCAAACTTACTGGCCCAAGGTCCACAAGAAAGAATGCTCGAGATGCTGACCTCTCTACATTCATACCCATTTCCAAAGAAGTTGCTCAGGTGAAGGATAAACATGAAAGGATCAGTATGATTATTACATGAAACCAGGTGTCATCCTGCAAAGATCCTGGATGTGCAAATTCTGAAGGAAGATGGTCTGAAGCTGTTAATTGACTGTAAAAAAGAGAAGGTAGAGCTGAATAAGAATATGAGCAAGTTCGGTGCATTAAGTTTGGATACTCTGAGCATAAGGAAATGATCAATGCACTGAAAAGAAAACAGAAGTCTCATCTGAATGGCGCCGGATGCTGAAGATCCAACAAAAATGAAGGCCAAGGTGAGATGGAGGAAAGATTGTTTGGAAAGATCAGCTCCCCCAAGCGAAAAGGCTACTGAAGCACCTTGGTTAAGGCCGCGAAGAAATAGTTGTATTTTGTAAATACTTGTACTTGTAAATATTTTCACTTCATTTCTGTACTTGTAACTGAACAATCATCTCAGTATCTTCTATATAGTTACAAGTTACATCATATTATTGTAGAAGTTAGAAAACAAACTAGAAAAATTTTTCTTAAGGCATCATGATCTATGAGATGTCCTTAGAAATATTTTTACAACTTAAACAAAAACTTGTATTTTTAGACTTACAAACTTGGTATAGATAGAAGTC